>NC_081524.1:33942807-34157807 GCF_030273125.1 Centropristis striata
GTACTATCTGTCCTCCTATCCCTCCTTTCCTCTGTGCGTTTATCACACACAGACCTCAGTAAGAGGAGAACGCTCTCTCTCTGCATCCTCCGCTCTTGGAAAACAGTCGTGCGAAGGATCCAGGCCAGCCCCTCGGAGCGATCTTACCCCACCTGCGAGCTTCTATCTCCAGCCTCCAGGACCTTCAATTGGATTCCAGCTACATGGGAAAACGTTTGGAGCAGCAGCCAATGTACCCCCACTACACCTACTACTACCCCCACTATCTCCAGACCAAGGTAGGATGGCCAGCGAGGTTGACCTATTTTACCCCTCTAAACTCACAACGGAATAAACGTGTTTATGTGTTGCAAATACACATCAGTTGTCATCTTGTAACAATCTCAAAACCATCTCTGTATTTTCTCTATCTAGCCTCTTTAAATGTCCTCCTCCAATCAGTACCAGATCAAGACGAAATTCCATTTTCTGACTTTGCAGGTGTTTGATTTACAAATAATTTGTACATCAGTGGTCATGGACCCAAAAAAGGGCTGTGCATAACATAACTAAAGTCCAAGATTGTGTTTTACCAAACCAGGAATAGACCAAAAAATACTCACTTTTGGTTCTATGGTGAAAGTGTTTGAAAAAGCACTGAGATAGAGGCTGGAATTGCCTCACTAAGACAGCTTGCTAAATGGCACCACGTCCCCTGTCCCCCATCTGTCTTTGAGCAGGAGGATATTGGTGTCACTCAGCTGGGTTTTTCCTTTTCCATCCACACTGAGCGATTGACCCCGTCCTCCCCTCTCCGACCCCACCAGCTCCAAGTTCAAGTTCAGGGCATGAGGCCCACCCTTCCCTCAGCCGTTGTTTTCTCTCCTTCTCTGTCCTTCTCTCACTCTGTCACCTCCCCCACCACCATCTATCCCTCCTTTCACTGGCCATCCCCGGCCCTTACTAACCCACGATACCATGTTCTAGATCTGATTTATGGAACCTGATATACTTCTCCAATTACCAAGAGTACAAAAAATAAACAAGCTCAGTTTTTTCTTTCACTTTTATTCCTATACTCTCTTACTCACACATAGCATGCATACACAGGTCCACACACAATATATTTCACTCTCTGAGTCTTCTACCACCAAGAAGAGGAAAATGGATTGCTAAGGCCCTGATCGATGGCTCCTGCATCATATCGCCCAGCCCTCCATTCCCTTTGTCTGCTGTGATTCATTTGTTTTTCTTTCGCGTGATAGTAAGTGTGAGGAGTTGGCAGGTTTGCTGCAATATTTAGTAAATGTGTACATGTCAGTAGGCAAGAGAGATGGAGGGAGATGCAAAGATAAAAGTGTAGGAGTGGGATGCTATGAGAATAGAGAGACCATGCTACTGGGTGGACACAGTGTGGGAAGAACAGGTGAGAAAATTATTGCTCCACTGTTAAAATAAGTTGAACCTTGAACCAAACGCAGACTGCATGATGCATTTACAGGCCAACACCAACACAACTAGTACAAATGTTCTGTTTACTGGTGTTTGAACCAACAACACATTGGTAGGATTGTCTTACTCAAGCTTTTTTCCTCAGATTCCAACAAAAATGATTTAAAACTGAGCCCTCAGCCAATATCCACTCTGATCTTCATATTGTCTTCCTTATACAGCTGCATATTACACATACATGAGAGGACCTAAATAGCTCTGCATACACACACTTGCATGCTTTCCATTTTCTTTAAAGGAAAAAAAAAAAAGACATACTTAAAATTATAAATAGCTCCTGTAATTTCTTAGCTACTGCCTAAAAAGGCTGAACGCACTAAAAATAACATTTAAATAAATAAATTTGCCACGTTGAAAGAAGCTGTTACTGCCAGCGCACAAAACACAAAGATTACAAGTGGACGTTTGGCTGCTTTCATTTTCTAATTTAAAATAGTTCCACATTGAAGACGTCTTCACTGCTTGTTAACTTTTTATAACACATGCCACCACTGCCACAAGTTGTGGATAATGTTAGTTTACGACAATTACTTACGCAGCATGTTGAGATTCAATCAAGGAATTTAATTTTGCTGACACTGATTAGCCAAATCTTTGGTTAAAATATCCAATTCAGCCCTGGACTCATTGGTGACAGACTAGATTTGGCCAAATTATTGTGTCCACATGTTTTTAAATCTAATAAAAGTTTTATTTTTAATGAACAGCTCTTGTCACTCATTCAGCTCAGCCAAGTACACGCTGAATAAAATGTAGTACTTTATTCATCAGCTTAAATACATCTGCTGTAGCAGCTCTTCAGCTTTAGTTCACAAAATAAGATTAATATTTCCAATTAACTGCAGGATATATTTGCAGATGACGCGCAGATTGTATTTGCAGCATGTCGACATTACCGACTTATCTGCTGATCTCGGAGCTGCACACAGTCACATCTGTGCGCTGTCTGATGTTTTTAAGAATGTTCTTGAGACGAGCAAACAGAAGCTGGGAACTGTTTGTCAATGCACATCTGTGATTTGGTTGCAATAAACAACACCAATGACGCCTAGGCCTTTTTGTGTGCTAATCTGGAAGAGTTAATGCATATCTGCTACTGGATTATATAAACTGTGTTGTTTTTAAATTTCCCTTTAATGAAAGAAAGGCTCTATACAGTAATTGTCTCTTGGCGAAAATGTTCTTTTATGTAATATATTTTTCTCTGAAGAAAATTAAAATGGCAAAAACACAATTCATCTTGATAAATTATGTATTTTTTTTTAACAAATCATGCTTAAAAAAAAACAACTTTGACAGCCGGTGTTTTGGCAGCACTTTGATCATTCATTTTGTGATTGCATTAATACTGCATATTTACACTTGTGAAAAATAGTTGTGATTGCATCAGATTATTTTAATGAACTTAAAAGGTAATCTTATTTTTCTAGCAACAGCGAGAAAGCAGCATCTCTAATCAGCCCTGTCAGTGAATCAAAGGCATCTAGCAGAATTCACTGTGTAAATTCAGGGTTTATTACATGAGATATTTTGCTGTATGCACACGTACGTTAGATTAACTTCAACATTTGATGCGCGTCTGTCACACCGTTTTATGTGTGCAGATGTCACCGTGTCACACTGCTGTTTCTTGTTCTATGATTTATCTCTATCAGTTCAAGGTCATCTAATTTCTCCAAAGTATCTGCAACAGGCATCAGGCCCGAACCACCACTCCATCCATCCCTCCCTCCCGCCAGCCCTCCCTCCGTCCCTCTGCTGTCAAGGTCAAATCAAATTGGATCCTACCTTCCCCGGTGTTCCCTCTCCACTGTGTCTGCATGTGTGTGTGTGTGTGTGTGTTCGCATATCTATCCATATATGAATAAAACCTGCATCCGTATGTCAGCTTTGTGTCCGTGACTGTACATGAGCCTGTAACTTTGTCCATCAATGCGTGTGTGGGCGTGAACTGAATTTATTCACTCACGTTACTCACGTTTGTGTGTGTGTGTGTGTGTGTGTGTGTGTGTGTGTGTGTGTGTGTGTGTGTATCCTGTGTTAATGTGTGTCTGTGTGTGTGGCCTCTGAACAGTGACTCCCCTTGCCTGACCCCTTCTTGGTACAGCTTGCTGTCATTAAAGCTCTACTGAGTCCCAGAGGAACAGTTGTGTGTGTGTGTGTGTGTGTGTGTGTGTGTCGGAGGCCCCATGGAACAGCTCAGTCATACATCTATATGGACCTTGACAACGGCCCAGTGTTTGATCTGCTTGTGCTGCTCTCTGACTTCAAATATGAGGTGTGTGTGTGTGTGTGTGTGTGTGTGTGTGTAAATGTTTTTGGGTGTGAGTGTGTGTGCAGGTGCTTTTCAGGCTCTTTTCTTTGTGTACAATGGAGCAGACAAAGACTTACTAGTTGTATTTATTGTGTGGTCTCTTTTTAGCTCTTTCTCACCCCCCCACCCACCCACCCCCCCTCTCCCCTGCTCACTGATCTGATTGGAGATGTAAATGGCCTCTTATTAATCTTGATTCCAGAGAGTGGAGGCTCTCCTCCTGTGGAAATCAATCATGTGAGTGTGTGTGTGTATATGTGTGCTGCCTTCACTGCCTTACAATAGCAATCTTTAAACACAAGACACACTCGCTCAAAAGCGCACATATGCACCAATTTTACACAAAGGCAGTTATGAAATGACTAGCTTAAACTAACAATGCTTTGCCAGATGACAGAGTGTGTGTAAATGTGCAGCTATTAAACTGAGAATTGCTTTTGCTCTGCCTCCATAATGGGCTATAGGTACAGTTAGTGTACATTAGCAGGGGCCAGGGAGGGAAAGCATGCCCTCTTATGTGAGCCTAGTGGCCCTTAATCATGGCTATAAGAGGGTTTGAGGGGATCGGGGGGATGGTTGATGCTGTAGCGCAGCTGCATTGTTGCATTCGCTTGGGTGATTTGTTAAAATTTAACCAGAGAAGGGACATGCTATAGCTCTGATCTATCATTCTTAAGTACAATCAATGTTAAAGGTTTTCTCAATTGCGTCTGTAAGCTATTTTCAGTCTTATGCAGTTTTGAGGCCATGATTTACTAATCTACTCTATGTAGTTTTCTTACAATTTTCAGGAAATCCACTTTGTGAAATCCCTAATTGGACCAAATGAAAGTGCAAAACAAATTATCGTAGCTTGTTATTGTTGCTGTGATGTTTTGAGCTTTTCCCTGTGGTTGGGGTGGAATGTGTCATATCTACAACTTTCACGGCAATAACAAAAATAATATGAAATGTTTTGTTGTGAAAGTGTGAAAGTGGTATTTATGACACGACTAATGCTTCTTCTTACATTTTTACATACATTTGTTCTTTCCCACTATAAAGCTTCTGATAATCTGGAATTAAAGTTTGATCATCTGGACACTTCCGTAGATAATTAGTAAGTAAAACTTCAGTTGTATAGCAGCTTTTCTGACAGGTCACAAAGTGCTCTACACCTACATCAGTTCAGCAAAAAAGATCATCAAGCGGAAAGCACATACAAGAGAAAAATCATAATAAAAATAAAATAAAATTACTATTATAGTAAGATCAACCCTTCAAATGAAAGAAAAGCCTATTGAAAGACATGTCGCTCCGCAGCAAAAGAGCAGACACCTGTTTTATACAGAGCGCGCAGTATGGCCAACATTTTTTCAACCTAAGTCATCCTGTGAGTCATTCATAAGTAGCTGGAAAATGTAGGCAGGAGCTGGACCATGGAGTGCCTTATAAGCAATTAAAATAATCTGAAAATTTGTGCTGAACATCACTGGCAGCCAGTGCAGCCAGGCTACAACAAGAGAGATGTGAGATCTACAGCAGTCTTAAAGAACCTAGCTGCTGCATGTTGTACAAGCTGAAGATGTGACAGGACAATTTGACAAAGGCAGGTGATAAGGGCATTACAGAAGTCAGGACGGGAAAAAATGAAGGAATGAATGAAAAATGAATCAAAAGACGGCCTGGAATGTTTCAACAAACAGGATTGAACCAATTTATCTACATGGTGTTCAGGTTTAATTTGATGGTCAAATATAACACCAAGTATCCTAGAATTTGGTTTGACATAGGGTGCAAGTGGGACAATACACTGATGACAAGCTAAGTTTTGTCAGAATTTAGCTGAAGAAAGTTATGTGACATCCAGTCCTTTATAGCGGCTTAACGGTTTCTGAAGTCACCTGGGTTTAGTGATATATGTAGCTGAATGCGTCCAAGTTACAATGATAGAGCAAATGATTATCTGGCCCAAGGGGAGTGTATACAAAGACAAAATAACAGGTCCGAGGATTGACCCCTGAGGCACCCCATAAACCAGCAGATATAGGGCAGCGATATATATTCCTTTATCTGTATGTGTATGCAGAGTTTTGCCTCTATATGTCGTAGAGCTATTCAAGTTTTTAATCTTTTTAGCCCTGTGATGGTGATTGACTGAGGATGTGAATCTTTGATGATAATCGTTAAGAGCAAGATAAGAGAGGAGCTGAATGAAAAAAAAGTCATATTATCAACCAGCCGATCATTAGTTTGCTGCAGATCAGTGTGCTAATATGCTCAGTGGCACACGAGGAGCTTTAATTAGGGTAATGAGAAACAGCATTCAGCTGATATCAAAGTAATGGCACATGCGGACACGCCCGGACGTCTAAATAGAATTTTCCATCCTTCAAAAATGAGCTTTTCACATTCAATTACTCTCTATTATGAGCAAGATAAATGTGGTCAGTGTTGGCTTAGCTGTGATGAGTAAACATCATAAAGGTAGGAGGAGAAAGAAGGACACACACAACATGGAGATACGCATGTGTAAAGACGCCCTATGAACTTGTCCACACACACACACACACTCCCTTTACTATCGCTTCCTTCCCTCCTTTCTTCCTTGTTTCCTTCCAAGCTTCTGTTCCTCCCCTTGTCAAACATAAAGTACTTCCCCTTAGCAGAAACAGCGACCATAAATTATGCAGCACACATCACAAAGAGAATAGTGTGTGTGCGTCTGTGTGTGTGTATGTGCAAAGTAAACAGAGGGTATAGGTTTTATAGCACGACATGCATTCTGCTCATGCCCTGTTTCTCCTCACACATCTGCCTGCCAGCATCGGTTGTAGTTTTACAACCGACAATATTATCATGTGCTTGTTGTTTAAGACCCAGCTATTCTGTTTGGATCTCAGCTCTGCTCTTGATAGCATCATATGCCAATGTAGAGAATGGAGAAAAGCCTTATGTTGCCTTCTTCTAATGCCCTACCCAACACTCATGCTCCCTCCTTTTCCCTGCTTTTTCTCTGCCCCTCTCTCTCTTTTCCTACCTCACTCCCACTGTGTTCTGGGCTCTCTCTCTCTCTCTCTCCCTCTCTCTCTCTCTCTCTCTCTCTCTCTCTCTCTCTCTCTCTCCTACCATCTGTTCAGTTTGCCGGGCCTGGGTAGTTTTTACTGCTTAAAAGGGACTCTCCTAACCACCCATATATGTCCATTTATTATTCTCCGTGGGCTGTTCTATTCTTGTCCCAGTACAGTAGCGGACGCTGACCAGTGCCTCGCTATGTCGAATAGGATCGAAAAAGCTTCAGCAGGTCAGCGCATGCACGGAGGGGTGAGAGAGGCTCACCCCTGCCAGTTTTGTAATAGAAAATATGTGGAGGAGGGAGAGAGAAAGGAGGATGGAGGAGAAAAAAGGATGTGAAAGAGAGCAGAGTGAGATATATCAGAAAGAGAACAGATGGCGGTAGAAAAAAGGAATTCAAAAGAATAAAAAAATAGAGATAGAGATCCAAAGGGAAATAAAGAGCAATGCGGTGAAGGAGACAGAAGTTGCAGGCTGGGTCAGGGAATAATGGTGCTGCTGCATTTTTAATAGTTGGCCACTTTGTAGCGACCCTTGTCTAATGGATTCTCTGCCTCTTAAAAGCTGCTGTCAGAGCCCTCTACCTCAAACAGTTACACCACGGAAATTGCTGAGGGCTCCAATAGTCCCCAACACTTCCTGATAGAATGGCCAATGATCTAATATTGTCTGGCAGCAAACATCATTCCAGTTAGTACGCAGATGTTTTGGCAAATCGTGTTTAGAGCTAAATTCACTTACAGGAAGCAGCGACTGAAATACTCCAGGCTTAAAAAAGCATCAGACTGATATCACAAGTCTGAGATGTACAGCTCTGGCCATCAGTGTGCCGGCTTTTAGAACGCAGTGCTAAGTGCCTGACAAAGACTTTATTGGTGGGATGAAAAGGGAGAGACAGAGAGCATAACCTCTCGCTGTTAGCTATTTTAAGTGTGTGTATGTGTGTAGTAACGTGCGATGCAGAGGGTATGGCCCCTAAAGCAGTGAAGCTGATCTACTTTCTGGAGATACTCCACTCTGTCTAGGATTTTCAAAATGTGAGTATCTCTGCAGTATAGACTGTGTAATGTTCAGACTTCACATCCTGTCATTAACAGAACAGGTTGAAGGATGAATATATTTGTTGATTACTTGATATTCAACAACATGGTTGGGCATCACAGTTTTTGCAGTGTGTGTGTGACCCAGTAGTATAATACCTCTATTGATTACAGCTTATTATGCAAGTATAATTTAGGTGTCACAAATGATTGGATCAAGTTGGGTCGAGTGTGTTTCAGTCTGAGCTATTTGATGTTGACAGCCTGTCTGAATGTATCACACTGTTTAAAACAATGTTTACAGATTCTAACTGGCAATGTTCTGATCCAGACGTTACCCATCATTCTTATTAAGATTATTAAAATATGTTTGGTTTTATGACTGGACCTGGACCCTCATCATCACGTCAAGTATTAATGGTAACACTTTCAGTGACACCCATGTCTATAATGCATTATGAACATACTTATAATCACAAGTTTCATCACTATACAATGCAATCCTTTGCATCTTCATCACTTTGCATTAATAATATTAGCTTGTTGAGCATTATAATGATATATAGATACAGATCAATGCATCGTTACACCTTTACCTCTAATGTATTTGAAATCTGCTTATTGCCCTATATAATTATAGTTATAAGCTTGGATAAATATTCATATTGTTTTATTACGATAATTATAACACATTATAAAGCATTTTGTAATGACTTAATGTTCTTTCACTTTACTCACAGCAAACAATCACCACTTATAATACTTTACTTTAAACACCCAGTGCACACTTATAATCACATTCAATAAAAAAAAAAATGTATTACAACTATGAGAATGCTATTATACTATGTATAATAGGTTATACGCTATATAATATTATGATGCTGTACCTTATAAGTCGTTATAAAATGTTTAATAATGTGTTATGATTATTGTTATAAAGTTCATTATTATTAGTGCATAAAACTATAATTCATTATAGAGGGGTGTCAAAGAAAGTGTTACCGAAATAGTTTTTTTTTTAAATGATAAGAAAATTAAAAAAAAATGTTGTGTGCTGTAATTGAGAATATATTTAATAAAATGGAGTAACCAGGTTTCAGCACAGAGCTGCAGTTCACTTGAAGTTCACTCACCTTCAGCTTTCTGCTGAATACGCAGTTCTTATTGACAGCACTTCTTCATTCACCTTTTCACCCAAATGTAACACTTTTTTCTCAATTTGAGCACATATTAGTAAAGCAAACTGCTTTTTAAAATAATTTGTGTTTGTGTTGGATTTAAAAATCTGGTCAAAATTTCTACAAAATTTCAATCTGACAGACTTCTCTCTATATAGTCCCATCTGCAATAATCATGTTTTTCTTCCAGCCAAATTAGATCCTGTCATTGTTCCTTGGCAGAGGGCAGGCTTAAGTAAATTCAGTGATCTCTACATAGACGGAACTTTTGCCACATTTGATGCTCTCTCCACCAAGTTTAATTTACAGCGCTCTAACCTTTTCCGCTATCTTCAGATTCGCCATTTTGTTCGTACCATCAGCCCATGCTTTCCTAATTTACCTCCAAAAAAGGGAATAGATATTATTCTACAAATTCCCATGCACCATAGAGGTCTCATCTAAAAAATCTATAATTGTCACATCATTCACATTATTCAACAAGGTGACACTCGATAAGATCAGAGCAGACTGGGTAGAGGAACTTGGAATAAATATCTCTGATGCAATGGGTCGACCTTATGTGCTCGCCTTGGCTTAATTTAGTTCAAGGTTCTCCATCGAACCCATTATAGCGGAGCCAGACTCTATGATTTATTCTAATGTCAGTGAAACATGTGAACATTGTCATATAGCTAAGGCTGATCTGACCCATATGTTCTGGTCCTGTAATAAACTGTATCATTTTTGGACTATATTTCAAACTCTATCTGAAGCTTTTAGCAGAGATATCCAACCTAGTGTTGAAATGGCTATATTTGGAGTCCCAGGAGAGGGTTCATCAATGACAAATAAAATTAAAAATGTGCTTGCTTTTTCAACTCCCCTTGCCCGGAGAAGAATCCTGTTAGAGTGGAAATCAGCACATCCACCCAAAGTCTCTTCCTGGATGAAGGACCTGATTATATTCCTTAAGTTGGAAAAGTATTGCATTAGAGGGTTGACCCAAAAATTGGGGGAATAAGAAAAATAATGTATGTTGAATATCTGTGATCAATATTCATTCCTTCAAATAAAAACATGCCAAAAAAAAAAGATGTCCTGTATCAGGACTTTGTGTATGTGTTGGTTTTCAGCTTAAGGATCATTAGCAGATCTGAGTGGGAGCCTTTTTTTTTTTTTTTTTACACAAAACCAGTTGACCCGTGATATCCCTGTGTCAAGCTGTTTACACAGAGTGTGGGCATGGGACATGAGTCATGCAGAGCATCACACATGGGCAGATGTTGTCTGTATTTGTTACACCTACACCTACACACAGTCACGGATACTGCCACATCTGAATTTCATTACCTCCCTCCTTAAATTACGCATACATTGATCCAACATAATTAAGATGCTTGTTTTGTTTCCCTTTTTTTCATGAAAGCCATCTATATTATACAGTACAGGCCAAAAGTTTGGACACACCTTCTCATTCAATGTGTTTCCTTTATTTTCATGACTATTTACATTGTAGATTCATCAAAACTATTAATGAACACATGTGGAATTATGTACTGAACAAAAAAGTGTGAAATAACTGAAAACATGTCTTATATTCTAGTAAGCAAAGGGTGGTTACTTTGAGGAATCTAAAATACAAGACATGTTTTCAGTTATTTCACACTTTTTTGTTAAGTACATAATTCCATATGTGTTCATTCATAGTTTTGATGCCTTTAGTGAGAATCTACAATGAAAATAAAGAAAATGCATTGAATGAGAAGGTGTGTGTCCAAACTTTTGGCCTGTACTGTAGTATGCACCTTGGTCTGACCTATCAACATCTATTAGTCATCTGTAATAAATTAAATAATTATATAATAAATTAGCCCATTTTATCCTGTTTTGGATTATGTGGGGTATAAATATGTTGGAGAAAAATCCAAATCTATAAAGCTGATTTTTCAAAGATGTTGCTGATGTAAACAAATAAATATCTTGTTGAGCATCTCTAGATTTTATCCAGACTGTTTCTTGTTTGTATGTAAACAAGAAAAATGACAATACTTGGTGTGCACAGACAATATATGTATACAACTAAAATTATTCATCTCTAACACCAGCCTTTTATTTGCATACATTCTGTGAATCAAAAGCATGATGTCATTATTATCATCAACGTGGGATTTGGTCGGCACATTTCTAATTCTCATTTTGTGTGAGGTGGCGGGGTGTGGGGGTTTGTGCGTTGGTGGGCGAGTGATCCCTCCACCAGGGACCAGAGAGATAATTGAAAGAATGGCCTGAGGGATTTTCCCCCATATGTTGTTCCTTATCCTACTTAGCTGTTGCTTCCTTCTATCTCTCTCATTTTCTTTCTCCCTCTCACTCTTCTCCTTGCATCTTTCACTGTGTCTATTTTTGTCTGAGGGTGGTTTAGGTCAGACCTGTTCAAGGAAAAATCCAGATATTGTGAATCGATCTGTGATTTTAAACATTTTCCAGTCATTTTATCATTTATCCTTCTCTCCTCAGCTACTTCAGTGTCTTTATATTTCACAGAATACCTTTTAACATCCTCTGAAGAAGTGGACCTGCTGAGTCCATCTATTTATGGAGAGTGGAGAGATTAATAAGGGTGGTGATAGCTGCAGTAAAGAGAGTCTGACTCTTCAGTGGAGAAAATGTGAAAAGGACTCCACTTATTGTCTTTAGCTACATACCGTGGGAGAAAGTCTCTTTATGATATGAGCTCATACTTTTTTGTTCTTCCCTGGCATTTGATATGCCACACCTGGGGTCAGATTGCATAAACAATATGAATGTGCAAGTACACTTTTTAAAAATTAATTAATTTACATTTTAATTTACATTTGAGCCACCTCAGTGTGTTAACCCTCTCTCCATTAATGATCATTTCATTGTGAAGCACTTTGTTAAGTAAGTTTTAACATGGATGCTATGAATGAATGATTGATCATGCTTCTGGCATTTATTATTATTATTATTATTATTATTATTATTAATAACAATAATAATAATAACAATTATTAATAATAATAATAAGAAGAAGAAGAAATGAACAATAACAGAGGTTTTATCGATATAATGGCTACCAGAAACCTGTGAAGAATTGGTGGTATGGACCCTACAAATACCCATAAACTCAGTTTGTATATCAAAAGTTGTGAAGCTCAACCACTCTTTAGACCTGTACATTTATGCCAAACTGAGAGTGTGGAAATGATCAAGATTCATGAAAGAAAATCAGGCATACTTGCAGCTTTATAAATCTGATGAAAAGAATGCATATGCACATGTGTGTGCACAGGTTTAGTCTTGAGTTTACACAGAGTTTTGAGCATCTGGCCCCTGGGCTCAGTAAACACAGGTCAGGTGCTCCAACTATATATCGTTCTGTGCTTCACAGGCTATAAACATTTTATTCCGCACACATTATCATTTTCATGACATCTGTTAGCATTCTCTATTCCAAACTCAGGATTCACAGTGCACAAGTACAATTACTGTTAATTACAGCAGATATAGTGTACTAATTATTATTGTAGAGCTGACTGTATACATTGGGAGTTTACTGGAGCTGAGGCTTTGGCAAAGCTAAATAGATAAATACTGAATTAAGAGTGGACACGAACCTGAAACCTTCAACATCAACAGAACTGTATAATTGTTAGTCTTCATTATAGTTGTGTGTTTAGGGTGTTACTGAGTATCAAATTAAAACTCTAACTACGTGTCTGGTAGGAGTATACTAATATGAGACTAGACAACGTCTTAGATTTTGGATACTATAATATAGTAATATGGCAGTGTTGTTGTTTTTTATGGCTTAAAAGGCTGCATTACAGTAAAGTGATGTCATTTCCTGAACTTACCAGAATGTTCTTGCTGTTCTATTATTAACATTTGTCCATTTAGTCATTATGTCCACATTACTGATGATTAATTATCTTCCTGTGTGAATATTTTTTGAAAGCACCAATAGTCAACCATATCAGTGTAATATTAATATTGAGACATTTGGTTAAAAATGTCATGATATTTTATTTTCTCCATATTGCCCAGCACTAATGTCTGGGTTATGGCAACCACCAGAGCAACCACAAGAATTATGAATGTGAATAGAGCCTCAGTTTTCTTCTCCATCACAGTGTCATTTTTAACAACAAAACAAGGCAGACCTCCACAGTCTCATTGAGTAAATAAAATAATTACAAAGTATTGAATTCAAGCAAAATATGGCCTCCTTTTTGGTTTATCTTGAAGGTGCCATGGTGGTGCTATCAGTGGGTAACATCTGATGCAAAATCTACATCCTAAAAGTCCAAAGTGTTACTCCCCATTAACCCCTTGCGTTAACTAGAACTTAAAACCTTAAAGCATGCACTCATTAAAGCCCACAAAACAAAGTCCTGCTATTTACAAGGATTTCTCACCAAAGTTTTTTTTCCCAGCCAAATAACTGCAGGACACTAGGATTTTAATATGCATGTGTGCTTATGCATCTTGTTTTTGTGTTTGCTGAGGACTAGTGTCTGCTCTGAGACAAATCTGCCCCCTGCTAGCCACATTAAATGTGTCAGCAGGTGGAAAATCTTTAACCTGACAGATAAAATGTGCAGAATGAAACAAATAAAAAATAAAGCTTCCATTTGCCAAGATTCCAGGGAAACATCCAACTGATCAGATCCAGAACACACTGCACTTTCGGTCTCATGCCTTATACTACCCAAACATTTCTATTCCTATTTATTTCTATTATTTTTTTTAAAAGGTACCACAAGTGCTCATCAATATTAAAGAATAACAACAAAAATGAGAGAAAAATCACATTTCTGATGTATAATCATAAACCCCAAAGAAAATATTCAACCCGAGCACACACACCATGCCTTCTCCTCAACACTCCATTGTCTCACCTTAGTGTCTGCTAAACACTGATAATGTTTAAATCTGTGGCACTTAAGAGTTCTTGCAAGCACACAGGACACATTTTTGTACCCAGCAGCATAGCATGACAGCTCCAAGTGTGAACACACTCTGGAACTCAACCTCTGCACTTCTTCTTTCTCAGTCTGAGAGGAATATGTAAAGAAATGCAGTTAAACTCTATAAAACTGCCACAGTGTTTGCCCTTACAGGCAGTTTAGCTGGGTTACAGACACACTCTTGTCCCTGAGCCAGAGGTGGCTGGCCCGGCCAAACATCTCCTATTCCCTGCTAATGAAATCCTGAATAAAACCCTCCCTGCACGGCTTGATCCCACACACACAATTGCACAAGTACAAACACACAAACACAAACACCCACTCTCCAGGGTTGTGGTACGCACACACACAAACACACGCAGAACCCCTGCAGTCCCAGCCAGGGATTATCCTAGGAAAACACTCCTTTTGTTGGGCCCCAGTCAAATTACTTTTCAGAGCTCTCACGCTTTTATCAGAGCTGTCTACATAACTGTGTATGTATGTGCATGTGTGTGTGTACGGCCATGGCTGCTGCTGATTGCAGGGAGCACATCCAGTGAATGGTCACTAATGACACTTGAAAGTAAGCTGTTTATTTTGCCCTCAGTGTGTGTGTGTGTGTGTGTGTGTGTGTGTGAGTGTGAGAGAGAGAGAGAGAGAGTGTGTGTGTGTGTGTGTGTGTGTGTGTGTGTGTCTACACATATGCCAGTGATTTTCTAAGGATAGTATAACACAAAATCACCATGTTGTGTTGCCTATTGGCAGGCTGGTCAGGTGTTTGTGACATTTCAACTTGACATTTATGAATAAAGACACTGATACTTATAAACACAAACATGGTTCATGTTGCACTTCCTGTATGCCTGCTGCTCCTGGGACTCACACACCCCACTCTGTGAAGAAATATTTTGGAAGTTCTGAAAGACTACTGACTACTCACTAGCAAGGTTTAAATGTAGTAAGTAGTCTTACTGGCCTCAACATACCTTTAACAGAGGGTTGTCAGATCAGGAAAATGCTAATAAATGCTTTTATTATATTATGAAACAGTGACCTTTTTGACTGGGGGGACTTTCTTTGTTTCTATTTCATAGTAGGTACTCTCCTAGCACAAGAAGAACCTTGAGAGACGTAAATATATTGTGATTGTTCCAGAAACGTTGGTTTACATTGATTGGTTGAGCATAGCCAATAAAGCACCAACAAACGCCCTTTTAAAAACAAACAAACATTAGCCCTGTAAACAACAGACACCACAAAACACAAGCCGCAAAGAAAACCCAGACAAATGAACCAACAGTCAAGTCCAGGCTTTACTGAGCATATATATGACATATATATATCATATATATGGACATCATCATATATATTTTAAGTCTTCAGCCACCAGCCTGCTAACGTCACCTCAGCATTCCTATTGCTGGTGCAACTGCAAAGCCTTTGAAAGCATGTAGAGTAGTGGGTATTGTAGGTAATTAATCTCAAGGAGTCTCCAGAATTGTTTGGTCCAAAAACATCCATTGTTGCATCGCCTAGCAATACTAGAATATACACGTCATTTGCTAACAGCCGACTAGTTTGGGACAAAATCAGTCATTCTGACAATTACATTGCTTCTGCTTGAAATGTACAGTTTGCTACATTGTAACATCTCTGTTCTCTATTTCTTTATCTGTCCTTGAATGTACTGTAGTTAGCAGCAGAGAGCAAGCTGTACCCAGCAGGGGTCTGCTCACAGTACACCACGCAGTTTATCCATTACGCACAACTAATAAATATAGCCCATACAGCTCCCTACACTGCACTTCCTTTGGTGCCTATACTCCCGCCAAATGTGAAGTGAATCAGATAAACAGTTGTTTTTTTAAAATTCAATGGTCAGACAGACATACAGATGGAGATTCCTTCATTTTTAGCTAAATAAATATCATACATCACAAATTTTCCACAGGGGGCACACTATATTCTCTGACCTTTTGACCCTCTCTTAGGATGAGGAAAAACTGCCTAAAAACCCTTTTAATACAAAACAAATGGAAGAAACCTAAGAAAAAGAAAGTCATGGAGTTCAGGGAGACCTCTATAATGGCTGCCAATGTACGCTCATACTTTTATTCTGTGGATAATTATTTTCTGGGGTACCAACTCTCAGCCTGGGCAACGGCCAACTCAGTTGACTGGGCACAGCTTGTAAAGCTACATTCAGCTTCTATTCATTCACACTACCGGCTCTCCTCGGAGACTACCAGTCTTTTTCAAAGTTGTGTGAGAGTGTGCAAGTATGTTTTGGTGTGTGACTGCCCATGTCTTTCTGTGTGTGTGTTTGTGTGTATGTGCGTGTGTATGGGTGTGCTCGAGAGCGTGCGTGTGCGCCTGAGACGCAGAGAGATGAGGCAAGAGTGCCAATGTGAGAGATAAACAGAGACTAACAACGAAGGAGGAGAAGTGAAGCGTGTGCACGTGGGCTCGTGTGCATGTGTACGTGTGTACGTGTGTGCCGAGGGTGCAAACTAGCTTTGTAGCTCTCAGTGAAGTGTTGATTTAAGTGGAAGTGGAGGGAGGAGATGGGATAAAAGGCCTGACTAGATTAGGCTGGCACACACTACTGAGGCGTGCTGTACTGCCTGGCCTTTCAACTGTGCACTGAATGCACGTGTGTGTGTGTGTGTGTGTGTGTGTGTGTGTGTGTGTGTGTGTGTGTGTGAGAGATACTAGTGCTTGTGTGACAACGTTGAGGACGCTCGTATTGGGATTTGTTTGTGCAACTGTTGGCTGCAGTTACTCTACTGCTGATATTGGTGCAGCTGTACAATAAAGCAGCAGATTAGCAGGGCCACTGCAGCCACTATAACGGCACTGAGAACACTAATCACAGTCCTGACATCTCAGCAATATCCTGTGCTGTACATAGTGTATGTTACCACTGTGAAGTGCCACTGTGGAGGGGAGGTATGGAGGTTTTACAGTGTCATCCACAGTTCTGCACGCCCCTCCTGAATTCCCCAGAGTCTTTATCTATGTGAAGGAGATGGGAAATAGATTAAAGACTCTGCAACTGTTTTTTCCATCCTTTAATATACTTATAACCTTGCAGTTTCTGCCAGTAGGAGGCTGAATTACAGCATATTCAAGCTCCCCCACCCAGGCGCCCCACTGTTTAAAGTCAAGGTAGTCTCCAACAATAATAGTTCATTGGCTAAGTCGCTTTGCAGAACTGTCTTTCCATGTTAGTCTTTCTGTGTGTAGGATACTGACAGTTGAGGGTAAAAATAACATTTAAAGTGGTTTTAAATGCTTGAGGTGTGCTTGATTTAATTGAAACAGACAACACAACAGCTTCAAAAGTGGTAACAGTGCCTGTAAAATTTGACAAGTCATCCGCCCTCTCGCTTATGTTTAAATATTGAACATGTATGCCACTGCTCTTTAGCCAGGGTTTAAAGAGCAGAGGCTCGCTTATTATTGACCGGGTGTTTGTGCAGCAAGGTTTAACAATCATCAAGCCTCTATTTTTACCAAAAACAGTGCTTAAAACACAGTTAAATAAGTAGGAGTCTGTGGGCTGACACATTTTGGCAACAGCAAGGTGAGAGTTAACTGAAGCCACTCATCATAATTCATTTTTTTGCCTCTGTACACTGCTGCTCGAACTCCACCACCGTGCTGACATTTGCACTGAACCATTGGATGAGACAGAGACATTAGTGTGCTACATGTGGTACAGCAGCAATCTGCATATTTCATTGATTTAACTTCCTGTATGAATAATTAAGACTCTTACAGGCAGTATATCCATGCGCATGTAAGTTTGCAGCCTTGTATGCACATTCTCAGTTGGCTAGCTGTGTATATAGTGCATAACTGATGTGCACATGTATAGGCTTACTTAGTATTGTTCATTGAGAAGATGTTTTTTATTCAATTTGCATTACAGGGCATTGATGCAGAAGTGCAAATACAAGAGTATGTTAAGAAGACTTTCTTAACTAATCTTGACATTGTTGTTTGACTCTGCATATCAGTGAGTATTTCCTGCTGTTATTAGTGCTGTTTTTTGGGTCGACCTATGTGTGACTCATTCCGACACTACTGAGGTTAGCTGAGCTTTACCACATTTCATCATTGTATTCTGTTATCTTGTAGTATTTTCCTGTTATTAATCTTTATCTATAACAAATATTCTATCTTCTGATTACTCTTCTTCCTGTTGTCTCTATAACTTACCAGTACTTTGAGGTGTTGTAACATTGCTTTTTCTCTACATTAAATAAACTACATAACAAATACACCAAAAAATGTAAACAAGTGATGCATTACTCCAAATCATCTCCTAATAGAGATGATTTGGATTTTTCTCCTGGATTAGCAGCAGCAGCTACATGCAGTTACATAATACATGAATAGTACCTGATATGGACAGTTCCACTTATAGCTTTATCATAATCCTGTTATTTTTACTTTCCACCCGTATCACTGTGTAAGTCTGCCTATCTTCCTTCAGCTGATATCCCATTGTTTCACACTCGAAAAATCGAAATAAGACCATTTTATGTAGACTGTAAAAACCCAGAAACATGCTTGCAGGCGTGAATGAAATGTAGAAAGTATTTGTATGTAATAAAATCATGTATACGCACACGCATACACACGCACAGCAACTGTCAACTGCTAGATTAGATGCAGTGGAGGCGCAGAGTACAACAGGAGGGGCATTCAGTGCACCGCTGTGACAGAAAATACTAACTGTAGCACTCTTACCAATACCAACCCTAGAATTATCCTCTCAGCAGAGGTCTCTCAGTCCTCCCTGTCTCTCTGCAGAAGAAATCAATGATGTGGGGGACTCTCAGCCAGTACGGCGGGAGACCCACCTGCATACAATAAATTATTTTTTTTTTGTTCTGTAGAGAATGCAGATGTAATCTGATTCTGCTGTTTTCAGTCTGACAGATTTTAACCTGCTGAAACGGCTAACTTTGCTACCAGTTTCTCCTCCAATTATGTCTAATATCTATTCCAATAGTTCTGTGTCGTGCAAGTTAAAATGATCATACTGATGACTACATTTCTCTCTTGAGTTTTCCATTTTCTCCGAAGCACCACAGTGGATTAAATACTAAGAAGACAGAGGTGAAACTGCAACCAATCTTCTTATTGCTCTGCAGTAAGTTGATCCAAAGGATTATTTTCAAAAAGTCAATGTATTCCACCAATGGATATCTCTTGTTATAGGATACTGTGACTGAGTACTTTCTAGAAACAAATCTGCTTTTAAGGAGGGTTAAGTTGAGTGGCAGGTACTTGAAAAATAAGGAAGTGGTGGCGGAACATACAACAGATTAAAACATTCACACGCATGTAGCTGTATAGACACACTGCAGTGGTTAAAGCAGCACACTGTGTACATAACAGTGCATATCTTAGTAGAATGGACATTACATAATGCCACTGTGATCTCCACGACTTAAGCCTAAAGCTCAACTCATATTCACAAAGAAACTAAAATGGAGCTGGCCCAGGTGGTGTTGGTTACAGTCTGGAGGAGGTGTCTGGTGGTTTGTACATCAACAGAGGATGCTGGGTCAAAAATGTTAAAGCACAACAGCAGACGAGACGCAGAGGAAATAAAGGAGAGGATCAGAGTAAGAGGGGACTAAGGCACAGATAAGGCAGAGAGGAGAAGAAAGGGGGGCAGAGGGAAAATATGAAGCACTTTCGAAAATAAGCTTAAGAGGAGAGTTGCTTGACTCTCTGCTATGGGAATCCCCTCCTACAGTCTGTAGCCTGAAAAATGTAACTTTTACAAATTCATATGTCACTTTCCCACCCAGCATCATATATTCTTTCTAAGTATTCACTCTAATTGCTTTCAGCAATTACTCCTTTGACTTCTCTCTAAAATACTGTATATATCATCAGAGCTATATTGCTAGGGCGCTATGGTTCTTAATCCTTCACTTTTTATTATTGCCTGCTTATGGTTTTCATGCCAAAGGAAGCTTATTCAATTTCTAGATTGCAAAAAAAAAAAAAAAAAAGGAATTCATGAGAAAATATAGACAGACAAAGCATCATTTTGTACGGAAAGCTGAAAGACAGTCTTACAGATTCCAAAGCATGCAATCTGGACTTCACAACAGTCAATCAGTGACAGGAAGTCCAGCCGAATTACAGATTGAGTGGCAAACCCAGACAGAAGGGAAATGGGGCTGACAAAAGTGGAGAGGCAAAACAGAGACAAAGCAACAGAGGCAGACTCTTGCTTTCTTCCAAAGTACAGCCACAAGCTGTTGGTCTCAGTCTGCCAACGTAGCTCAACTTCCCAGCCATAGATAAGCTGTGTGTGTGTGTGTGTGTGTGTGTGTGTGTGTACATAATTCATAAGCGTAGCCAAATCAAGATCGAGAGATTATCATGACCAGTGGCACAAAAGAGGAGAGAAAGAGAGTCAGAATGGGAACAGAAAAAGTCAAGGGGAAATAGTTAGCAAGGGCTATACAAATGTAATTACAGGTTACAGAGCATCAGCTAGTTTATATTCAGCCCACACTTACCTGTATGCACCAGCATGTGTTCACATACACATTCCCATAGGCTCCCCGTGTATAACACTCTCCTCCCTCTGTTTCTCTATCTCCATTCAATGGCTCCTTCCCTCCCTCCCTCCTTCCCTCCCTCCCTCTTTTACTTTCAAGGAAGGGTAATCCCTCTTGTAGCTAATGTGCTGTGACATTTCATGGTACAATAGGATTTGGGAGACACTATGTATTCTCATGGTGCCGGGGTCTGGCTGATAACCTCGCTGTCTGGGTGATTTTGGACTGCAACAACTCTTGGACTAGTTTTTATCTCACTTTGGAAATCTAATTCTCAAGGTGGAAATGCAGTTCACAATAATACAGACACTGAGGTGACACTTCAGGGTTTATTGGCAAACCACAATAACCGCATACGGTCAAACAGTATTTTGAATTTAAAAAATGGGCCATAAAATAGATCTGATTCACAGGTTTAATGATGTTGCATCAACTGTCATGTTACAGATGAATGTTTTTCTGAGTCCTGACGCAGGTCACAGCCAATGAAAACATTATTCTAACTGAGTGGTTTATGCTTGTCAAATAATAGAGGTGTCGATTTTATTCACACGATTTTGACTCGAGTCACACTCAAACAAATTTGATTATTTGACATAACAAAATCAAAAAAGACTTGCAACTCAATTTGGACTTTAACACCAATGACTCGTGACTAGAGCCATTTGACTTGAAAATAATTGATATCATTCCCCAACCCAGTCACACTAGTTTTTACAAATGAATGACAAATTAAAAAGCTTTTTGTAAATGTAATATAATAATATTCTGTCTATAAAATGGCATTAAATTTGATGAAAAGCATAGTAGGTCCCACCTCGGCTGTGTACAAGCCCAATTCCAAAAAAGGTGTTTATAACGTAAACAGAATCCATTAAATTCAGTGTGTATATATTTATGAAAACCAAAAGTTTCCCACTTTGAGCATCCAATGTCTTGTCTTTGCATTATATTAAATTGAATGTAAGTCACAAAGGGTTTTCAAATAGTTTACATTATGTTTCTATAACGTTTTTACACCTTTTTTTGACCACATTCAAAAAAGTGGTTCGTAGTCTTTTAATTAAGATTTTTTTCTTTTTCTTTTGACAATCCAGACTCCTCTGTCATCTATAGTTCCCAAACATTACTCCCAAACAAACATACTCTCACATAGACCAATCTCTGCAACACTGTGTCAGAGCTGTGGATAAATGCTCAAGCTCACTTGTATTTCCTTTAACCATTAACAATTGTCCCGGGCAGTGCTGAGCCCAGAATGCAGCAATGGTGCCCCTGAAAGATAAATAGTAGAAGGGGAGGAAATAGCTGTCCGATGGCAGCCTTATCCCGACAGAGTACATCTTGTGAGTCAGACTACTCATGCCAAAATATTGGCACAAACAGTTCTCGGTACAATACAACCACATCTCATGTTTCTTTTGAGGAGTAGTACAGAGGCAATCATTTAAAAGCTGATGTGGTTCTCCTTTTGCTTTGTTGATCAGGTAAGCTGGGAATTTAACATTACCGTGAAAGATAAGTGTCGTAGCTGGACAGAATGTCTCCATTTTCTATAAAGGTAGAATATTGGCACATGAGAGGTGATATGATACTGATAGCAGGGTTTCCCTTTGGATCAGCTGAGGGCTGGAGAAGTGCTTATCTCACCAGCAGAGCTGATGTGTGAGGATAGGATATGGGGGCGGTAAATGTGCTCATCAACCTTCAGGCACAGATATGATGCCGCCAGAGTGCCTTCAGCTGGACAGCGTTTAGTGAAGGCAATGTTGGAAGGGATAAATGTTAAATACTCTGCATGACATTTATTGTGGATTATTGTCTTTAGTTTCTCCGAACAAATCAGGATGTTAAACTGCAATGAATGACAGCATGCTGTCCTCCTATAATTTTCCTTATGTTTCTTATCCTGAGAGGCATCTTACAGGGTTCACAAGCTGACAAAAAACTGTGAACACAATTTTCCGACTTCTAGTTGCAGACCTCTGTACATAAAAGCATGCACTATTAACTATTTATCAATGAATGACAAGAACATTTTCATTTTTCCCTTTGATAACTGTGCAGATTTTAAACTACAAAAGGGCTACGCTACATAAACAGCCTCTTACTGTAATAAAAAAATAAGAACAAATATGTGGTTAAGAGGCTATTACATGACAATAATGGCCTGCCCTTCACATTACTTCCCGATTATTCAAACTGTAGTGAAGCCTTGAGTCCTGAAAAGGCAAATTCGATTCACAACCTGCCATTATCCTCTGCGCCAAGTCAAGCATTAAATCATCAAATGAATGACTTTAATCCAAGTCATGCAAAAGCCCCTGATGCTGCGCACAACATCTTCCTCAGCTAAATGCAGATTACAACTGAAGTGAGCCGAGTGTTTATCTAGCTAACAACCGTACGAGGGGACTAACGTCTTGTCGCTTTGATTTGCCGTAAGATTTGTTCTGAGAGCGTGACAGCAAGCGTGAGACAGATAGAAGCTGAGAAGTGTCACGCCCAGATCCATGAGACGGGGGTTTGGCAGGCCTGCAATTGCTGTTTTGGCTGACTGTGTTATACCTGGAGGGAACTCGATGCTGCCGTCGCTACACTGTAGCCAATTTAGCTGGTGCACAGCTGCTAAGAGGCTCCCCGAGGTGTGTGTGTATGTGTGCTTCAGGATTAAGCCACAGCACCAATTAAAGCCTCAGACTGGTTTTTAAAGGATAAATTATTAACAGCAGAAGTGACCTCTCTGGTGGCCTTTCCTGCCTCCTCTGCTATTCTCTTCTCCTCTCCAACCTTCCTCTCCTTTTCATCAAATTTGCCTGTCTTCTTTCACAACATCTTCTCGTACTTTGACTTCTGTTTTTATTCTCTGTTGTCTCTTTTGTTTCACTTTTTTACTACTGTCCGTGGTACAACCTCAAAAAGGTTTTAAGTGTTTTTTTATATTTTACTGTTTTCTTTTAGAATCTGGCTTTTGGTGTTGCAATTCAAAATCTCAACTCTCATCTTCTCACTCAAAAAAAAAGGAATGTTAAAGATTGTTCTATCAGCAAAGCATATTTGAGAAAGATGTCTTTCTGTTTTCCTCTCTAACCTTCGTTGGTTCAATGTGAAATTTCCCTTTCAAGATGTATTTTTCTTCACTGAATACTTTGGTATATTTATGCCTCCAGGTTAGAGTTGGACTTGATTGTTGCTCTATGCAGCTGCATTCCCCTTTCCCCTTGTGTTCAATAGCAAAAGCATGTTAGCCAGTAATGGATACTTTTAACCTTTTCCAGGTAATTTGATCAGGCCTTTAAATCAATCCGAGCACGCACACTGTCTCGGTAATGATCGATGAATACATCCACTGCTGCTCTCGCTGTTCTGCTCTGTGCTATTGTTTTTTTAAATGGCCGAACCATGCCTCTTTCTGATTTGGTGAATGCTTCACTACTGGATCCTGAATTATAAATGTATCGTCTCTCACAGGGACAAAAGAGGAGTGAGAGTTGAAATGGTTTAGAGACCTAAATGTATTTAACACCGGGATTACTTCATGCTGTCATTCAGTATTCCAGCAAATGGAATTTCCTGTGGAAAATGGTGCGGCATCCCCTTGCTATATTATATTGGTCCAGTGGCTTGTCATAATCCAGATGCAATTTGTTTTGGCAGTTGACTCTATTAACATACTTTTGGAACACAGTGCACAGAATATAAATTGTGAGTTTGATTCCAGCAGTAAAGTGTATACAGTGGAGGTGCACGGTGTAAAATTATTAGACCTAACTTATATCATGTGTGTCTGATGCATTGCTTTGCCTCTCTCGTGGCTGCCCATGTTATGTATTTTTCTCTGGCACATTTTTCTCAGATGTTTCTGTCTAATCTTCCACCTGAGAAATAAAGAACATAATGATTTGACTGAGCTCTACCTTTGTTACGATGCCCTATTATGGATTTTCCCTCTAGATATCCTCAGGTCATCATCTGATCTCAGTCAGCGGGCTTGGATTCCACTCAATATGTTCTTACACTCTGATCTCTTCCTCCATCCCTCTACCCCTCCCCCTCTTACTCTGTCTTTCCCTGAATATTTGCTCCTCTCAGATTTGATGAAGGAATTTAATTAGAGCAGAGAGAGAAACAGGAAGGAAAGAGGGACACGGTGAGGGAAGGAAGCAGACTAATAATGAATGGTCAGTGACCCTGAGATCAGACAAGGTAAAGATAAGTGTGTTTAAATCAGACCCGGTCGATTTGGAGGAGAGAGGCATATTGAACCTTGTTACTACATTACACGAGACTGTATATAGATGTAGTGGTGCATTGATGCTGCAACATTGCTTCACTTACAACTGAAATTACCAGTAACCCCTGAAGCAACCATGCAGCATCACAAGTTGAATGTTCAGACGTCAGACGCCTATCAGATATCTCTATTCACTGCCATAGCTCAGCAATATGTCCTTAAACAGGAGCTCTTGTTTACAGTGTTTTTTATATGACTATGTTGATATCAGCCTTGGATTAGTTTTACAGTGCAGCTCAGCTATGTCCTGTTGTCGGGTGCCAACTCACATCCTACAATTGTAGGGAGATGGAGGTGTATTTATACATTTGAAAAATCTCAGCATAAAAATATACTAGAATTGAATGATTCCCAGAGTTCAGATATATAAATACAGTCAAGGAAAAAAAACATTAGACCACCCTTGTTTTCTTCAATTTGTTTTTCATTTAATGCCTTATGTACAACTAAAGGTGCATTTGTTTGGACACATTTAATGATAAAAACAAAAATAGCTCATAAGAGTTTAATTTAAGAGCTGATATCTACCCATTTTCCATGGTTTTCTTAATAACCACAATCATTATCAAGAAAACCATGGAAAATGGCTCGATATCAGCTGGTTACATTATGTATTTTCTGTATAATAATAGCTTCTAGGCTGCTATAGTCTTGTAGCTAGAAGCGAGGTAGCTAATTAAGTGATTAATTAACTTACTTAACTCAACTTAACTGTTGGAGGGATTAATATTTTACAGACATTTATCTTTTTTTTTTCATATACGTAACCTGTTATGTGTCTTTATGCTGCTGCTAATTATCAAATTTTAGCAAGCTAACGTTAAACTGATTTGGTTAACATGGTTAGCATTTACTGTGTCTGAATTTAGATACTTCCGTTAGTAAACTTCTATGTTGTACACTTGCACCTTGTAATATTTAACTGCTTCTTCTTCTTCTTAAATGGACAATTGTTTTTTACTTTGGCACTGTTGCTGAGCATGGTGATGTTAGCATTTAGCTTAAACCACCACTGAGCCAGTACAGTGTAGAGCTGCTAGCATGGCTGCCTTGTCATAACTGACAGGTTTATCTTAAATGTTCTGCTACATGATGCAGACAGGCGTTTTTTTCTTTTTGTTTTCTGTCATGTGTTTGTGTGTGTGTGTGTGTGTGTATGTGTCTTGTGGTACATCCTTGAAAATAGGATAGTTAATTTCAAGGGTTACACAAGGACTGATCCTGGTACACAATATATTTGAACATCAATATTAACCAGCGTGAGGTAATATAAACTGTCAGTTTCTTTATAACTTCCACCTCTGCCACAGACTCTAATGCCACAGAATCTGTTCACCAACACCTGATATTATTTCTCAGCTGCCTTTTCCAGTAATGTGATACATTGCCATCCCCATTTCTGTTGCCTCATACACCCACATAATATATTGTATGTCATGACCTGTGATGTTGCTACGCTTATAGAGACATTTTAATTGATTCTCTAATGAGAGTAGACCCCCCTCAACACACGAGAGTACACACACACACACACACACACACCTACAAATTGCTATCTTTTCAGTTTCTCATTTTTGCTGCGAGAAGACAAACCCAGCACGCAAGTGGGTGCACCCACCCACCCACACCCACACACACACACACACACACACACACACACACACACATGCCAGTTCCTATCTTTTCAGCTTCTCATTGTTGCCGTGGAGAAACATTATTCTGTCTGCACACTTATTCTATAGTCTCCATTCTTTGACCTGACGCTATATAAGCATTCTGTCTTTTTCTTATGCCCTCTTATTCTGATGGTAATTTGACTGCCTGAAAGGACTGGCAGAGGATTGTTCTGTCTCATTCAACAAAATACGCTAAAAAGTCATTCCTGGGATTAAAAAAAGCTCCGCGGTGGATTTCCAGGGCTCTGTTGTCGTCTCCGCAGTTGCCCGTCGGCCCACCGTTCATATGCTAATGAGCTACAGCTTGATTGTTTCCTCATATTTTAATCTCCTGCACGGTGTTAGAGGAGAGGAGGAGGAGGAGGAGGAGGGGGCTGCAGATAGGAGGAATGCGAGCGTGAGGAAGAGATGAGACGAGAGGAAAAAGAGATGATGGACCAGGAAAAGAAGAGAGGGCAGAGGCTGCCGGCAGCTGAGGAATGGAGAGGAGGAGAAAGTTGAAGACAAAAGACGAGGAGATGAAGTTATGTAGGAGGAGGAGAAAAGCAAAATATTTGACTGGAACAGTGAGAAGGTGAGGGACATGAGAGGGCACGAAGATATTATTAATATTCAAGCAGGAGACGATAAGATAAAGAGGGATAGAAGCGCTGCTGGATGTTAAGCGGCAGGTAGGAATATACAGTTCACCTTATAAGGAGACATCCAGAGTTCATTAGCAGGACAAAGAAGTGGAGCTGCTGCTGCTGCTGCTAAAACTCAATATTAAGCATCGCTTCAGTTTAAACTTTGAGGGGAGTCACTGAAGAACAATGAAACCTCCATACTTTCCTCTTTAAATGTAGGTCTGTATAAAACCAATCACGATCTCCCGTCTGCTGCCGCTCATCATGCATACTGCAGGGTTGAAACACTGACCAGGGGGCAATGAGAGGAGGAGCGAGAGAGACTTTCTTGAATAAACTAACGTGTCATTTGCATAAATATACATAATAAAAGAGCTTTGTGCAAAGCTCCTCTTCAATATGCATTTTTCCCCCCTTTTTGTAACTTGCATGCTAGAGGTCATGCAATTAAAAAGAAAGAATGTAGCATATGATTTTTTTTTTTTTGGAATATACTCAGAGAGGTGAAGGGAAAATCATCGCAGAGGGTTTTGAAGTATAATGGATTGGAATGATTTTCTTGGACGTCACTCAGGAAGGGTGTTTTTTTGGGAAAGTGAGTGCAAGGTCAGTTGCTTAAGCGTAGGTAGATTTGTTTGGTACTGTGATTGTTCCAGACAGCAAAGGCAGCATGTATGCAAGAAAATAGCTTACCAAGGACTTGAATCAGAGCCAAAATGCGCATAGTACAGACATTTAATAAGAGATATGTGCACTGGCATACATACTCGTCTTAAAGCCTTTGGAAGAATAAGTAAAATCTATTCCTGGACATCATTTCAGTGGATATTTAAACTGTAAAAAGTGTGGTGTTATACATGGACTGTATGGTTTTTTTGCACTTTTTTTGGAAGCACTGTCTTGGCCTGATATATCTTTTACATACCCAGAATTTATTGAATTCCACTGCTTTCATTCCACCTTATCCAGAGCCCATTTTCTGTCAGCTCTAGATCCAACAGCAAAGCAGGAAAATGTCTTTAATATATGCTTCTTCCTGTTGGAGAGTACACTAATGCACAACCTCGATTGCTAGAAAAGAATGTCAATATTGGATAATTCCGCAAAACCCGGGATTATGTTCAATGTTAACCTTTTTTTCTGTTCAACCTAAATTTTCACTTTCTGCAATATCTGCAGCAGCTATCTATGGCAGCTCTTATATGGTTAAGGTCAGAGTAAAGGTTGTTTTTATGGCAAATAAATATTCTTAACATATGGTTTGGGTTAGTAACTAAAACACTTGGTTAAGTTTGGAGAAAAATCTTGGTTAGTGTAATAAAAATACACTTGCAGGTTTGACAGAAGGCCAACTCCAGCCACCTGCATCCTCTCCGTCTTTAACCAGCCTCCTCTTGTTGTGTCCTGAGGATTTTTAGAATTGCCTACACTTTAGCCCAAGACACAAATATGAAGAGGAATTGTTCCTCCTTATGCACTTTAAGCTATAGAATAAACATCTCTCAACAAATAAATGCACACATACAGACTATACCCAAATATAGACATACATAGTTGTTGCACAAGCTCACATTGGTTGGTTCAGTCTTTTCCCACAACCTCGCACACAGACACACACACACAGTCATGACCCCAAGAACAATAGCCACGCAGCCGAACACAAATTCAAATCAATCTCAAGTTAAACAGCTTGCCTGTAAACTCACATATAGCCTGCACCTCCCCTCTCTCTGACCTTCTGAAAAACACAGCCACAGGAATTCACTGAGAGTTCAGCAGCGTCACTGCAGACTCTCCATCATCTTCTTATCTACCACCAGGTCAGTCAGCACCAAGTCCAAACTGGATGTCCCCCTGGGATGTTTGTGCAACTTGTTTATGACAGCCCAAGTGTTGTTGATGCTTTTGTTGCTGATGTTAACAAGAGAGATAGAGAGGTAGAGGGCTGGAACACGGCGTTCCACTGGGAAGGAACCTAGACGACCTGATCTTCAGAGCAGAGAAGCAGGGGGAGGGAGTCGTTTGGGAAGGGGATGAGAGAGGAGAGGAAATTAGGGGAGAGGTGAGAGATAAACAAGAGAGACAGAAAGTGGACACACATGAAGTGTAATGGTGGATAGAAGAACAGGCAGAAAGCCTCGCAGAATGAGACGTCAGCGATAGTGTGTGTCTTTATTGCGCGGCTCATTCTAAAAGGCAGGAACAAAGACTGTATTTTCAGAAGACCTCAGCACTGACAGAATGAGTTTTTATTATGTCAGACAAGGGAAACATTTTGTTGAAAAATATGAGCGATTTTACCAGCAGTATTGTTTTATATGTGTTTCAGTCTGTATGTGTCAAATATAGTTTCAACTTCTTAAATTTAGTTTTTAATGTTGTGGTTTCCTTTTGCACAATTCTTTTGATGATAAATGAAATAGGCCACGTAGACTTTATTCTGATTGGCGAACTATCTGCATTTCTAATTAAAGTGATCTTTTCTACATTCTGATTGACCTTCCAATGATCTGAAAACTAGGCTGATGAAACTTGCAGACACTCTGGTAAAACATGATATCTAGTTATTTCTGCTTCAAAAAACTGCAGAGTGTCTGCAGGCCCATAAAAACTTAAACAGCCTTAAATTACAATAATTATGGCTGTATTAGCTCAGGGGTATAGTTAAAGCTAGTATTACACTTGTAAAATGAAGTGGTTGGCGTGGTATGTTTTTGTCCGGTGACAAATAACCCAAATTACAAGAAGTCATATAGAAGTCAAATTTGACTTGTATTTCAATTGTGGACTTGTTCAGATTCATTACTGTAATTCAGTCTTTCATTAAACTTAACTTAAACTTTAAGTTTTCCACAGAGCTGCCTTGCATTTGTTTCCAAACTGTGCAATGGAGATGATGATAACATATTTTCTGTCTGCTTTTTTCACATGCACAAGTAGATCAACACAGTCAATTGGACCAATCTAATTCAAATTGTTTTATTGCTAGCAGACTGGCTACTGTCCAAAGCAAGAATACTTGTGATTCCCAATACCAAAAAGAAACACTGATCTCAGTGCTATGATACAGGCAGAGCAAAGCACCTGGTGGTATTCATAAGTAGGCAGACGTTATTATTTAGGGATCTAGCTTAGTAGAAAGAAAGTTTTTTTTATCACTCTCCCTCTTCGCCTTTGGTCTCTACACACTCCAGTTTTTACCCCATCCTCCATTTCCACCACCTGGGGAGAGCTACTGTAAGCTATTTAGTTGAGTTGCCTCTTAGTGAAATACTCTCTGATAAGCAGTGATGCATATGTCTAGGGCAGGGATGGGCAACTGGAGGCTCGGGGGCCACATACGCCCCCACCCTCAGTTGAAGTGGCCCTCAGTACAACTACATGCATTTGAGCATGAAATCTTTAAAGTGCAGTGTAAAAAAATGCCCAAAATTACTTTTTGCAATTAATGTTGGTCTGCTGTTATTGCACTGAAAAAAAAAGAAATTACAGTAAGTGGTTATTTTTTATTTGCTTCAAAACTTTTGTATTCCTTTTTATACTGTTATACATGCATTTGAGCATGAAATATGTTAAGTTACTGCACTGTTAACATATTTAAAATTGCAGTTTCATCATATCTGGTTAAGTGCACGGTCCTATATGTGGCCCTGTGGTAGTGTCCATGGAAAATTGTGGCCCCCTCCAGCATTTAAGTTGCCCATCCCTGGTCTAGGGCTTTTATTGTGAAGGGTAAGAAAGGAAAGAGCAAAGCTGTATAAATCGAGCTTTCATTTTCAGACCCAGTGGCAGACAGGATTACATAATGAATGAAGCTAAAAAGTAACAAATCTAAATGCTGGTTGTGTCATTTTTTTTTATAGCTACTATTATATGACTTAACTCTTTGCCACTTGAGTATCAGTGCACTTCCCTGAAGAACAAACCTGTGCAAAGGTTTTCCTGGAATTCCAAGACTGAAGTTGGACTTTGAAATGATTTTATCAAGTCACCTTGAGGTGTGATCTCCCCACACATATAATTTACACTCCTAACTAATCACAGGCTATACCTCTAGCCTACACATTCCTCAGTGTGACACTTGGAAACCTGTACGTTTCCTGTACTGGATATCATTAGGCTTGTCTCCAAGAAGGCTATTTTTTACCTGCACACAGCATTAACTGAACTTGCTGTGGTCTCCTCTGCTTCCCCTAACATAAATATTTACGTTATACGTTTCCTTCCTTTATTTTAGCTTAAAGCATTTATTTTCTGTGTGCTGATTGCAACACCCTGAGGCCACGTCTTCCTGTCAAACAACACCAGGACAAGACAGTTTGGCAATCAAGTTATTTTTATAATTCTTGAAAAGATGATTTGTTTTCTTTTCAAGGTTTCCGACAGAAGCAGCAGCAAAGGCTTAATTTAGCTGCTTGTGTAATCTCTGAACGCGGACGGTATATTGGGAGCCATGTTTCCATTCCAATGTATTCATAAGCTCTTCCTTAAACCCTTCCGCTGCTGTGTTTAGAGGCACGGAGAGTAAGAGAGAATCTCAGCGCTGGACCCAAAAATAGCCCGCATTCTTTCCTCTATGTTTCAGGAAGCATCGGAAGAGGCCGGAACAACCCGCTCTCCCATGTCCCCCTCTTTCCTTTCTCCATTGTCCCATCCTCTTTCCCCTTTCACACTCAGTCCTTGTCCCTTTTTCACCATCTCTTTACTTTTTCCTTGCGCTCTTTCATGCACTGCCTCTCTCCCATTTCTCTAGCCCTTCCTTCCTACCTTTTACCCAAAGTTCACCCCTCTCTGGGACTTTGTAGCTTCTTTTCCTCGACTCTCCTTCCTTTCTTCCATCACTTAGTGAGCTTTTCCACACGTCACTTCATCTATAATGCACTTACGCTGAATACAGCAAGTCTGATTCTCGTTAATGTCTCCACATCCACATCTACATCTACAGGGGTGAGAAAAAATGTGTTGCATCATGTTAAATGCACATGGAGGAGCATATTGCCAGAGATGAACCTTGTTAAATGTATGGAAGAGTTATAGCAGCAGATGAATGGAGTCATTGTTGGCTATTACTGTCATCCCTCAAGTCGGGTTTCTGTCTTACACTTTGTGTGTGTCTTTCTGTCTGTCTTTCATCTCTGCATCTCAGTCTTGCTTAAGCAAAAATAAATGTGCACAACAACAACAACAACACACTAACACACTGAGCCTCAGTATGCAATAACGAAAATCGTTTCTGCTGAAAATAGCAGGGGAAACCTGACCTTCGCAAGGTCAATTCACTTTTACCGGAACTCTGGAAAGAACTGTGCTGTGGTTATATGTGTGTGTGTGTGTGTGTGTGTGTGTGCAGGATTGGTTGAAACCCATTTTCAGGGCTTTCCAGGAGCTACTCATTGTTTGGAAAGGAGAGAACTCTTTAGGGACAAGAGGGCTATCTATGTCTATATATATCTAAGTGTGCATGCATGGATGTGAGTATAGCTGCAGACATCTGAGTGTGTATGTTTTATGTGTTCTAACTCAGTCCTATATTAAGTAGTTGTGAAGAAGTTGCCTTGTACAGCAGCTGGATACTAGCAATATTCAAGGTCACAAAAGAAAGTTGTGGAATCACAAAATACACAAAAATATTTAAGTAATGCGTTTCTGCTGAGAGTCCAGTGAAAAGCTACCTTCAGCTATATAGAATCAGTTATATCAAACATTTAGAGTATTTCTAAATTTAAAGTAGAGCATTGAAAGCTTTTCATGACGACAAGTTTTGCTCTTCTCCTGACTGACAGCATGTGATAGATGGGGATAGACAGATGGCTCATCCAATCACCTGCTCAATCTTTTTTTTTATTTTTTATTTTTTAAAGTGCCTGCCCTTTTCCAGAGCAGTTTCCAATGACGGCTTCTCAGATGGTTCTGTGTAACAAACCATCTGGAGCATCAGGTTAGAGAAGAAGGGCAGCGTTCACAGAGTGGGGTGAATGACAAATGGGTGGTAGATGGAAGACTAAAGGCCCAATTGCAGCAGCATCATAAAGGGCCACATTTTGTCATATACGGTTCAGTTTTGGCAAATTTGACCAAAAGCATGCAATTTGGGAAATGGAGTGCCGAAGTGTCCAAAATAGAGGAAGCAATTATTTTGCTTTTGTATATTAGCTGTGTTACACCATTAAATTATATTTTACCCTGTGCAAGAGAGGAATGTTTTGCAGCAGTTATGAGAGAGGAGATGATCGTACAAATATATCTTAGTAAACTGTGAGTACGACTCTTGTAGTGACCCAACAAGCTTGTTAACTGACAGTTTGCAAGCTTGCTAGATCAAAGAGCCCCCGCTTCCCCCTTCACTAATGCTTTATTGAATGGAATGATTTACAATCCTGAGACGAAAACGCCAGGTAAGGAAACAGCCCAGTACAGAGACAACTGAAAGGAGCTCAGAGAGCATGTAGCGGTTAGCTAGCTAGCTACAGCAGTTTACCAACCAGCCATGAGAGAAGACACTATGAAACTATGTTTCTAGAGCCACATATTTTTCAAATTGAAATTAAAATGAGACCAAAGAAAGCAGTTGTTTCAAAGGATTGAGGTAGAATTTTCTTTTTCAAACTCTCTTGGTAAGGTGCTGGACTACCATCACCATCCAGAACAGCTGCATTGTATCTTATTGCAAGAAGCATATTAAAAAAATGAGCTTGATACAATTTTTTTTTTACAATGTCTTGAGAATAAGTAACTGTAACACTTCTTCTGTTCCCAGACCTCTTTGCAATTCACTATCCAGACAAATATCTGCTCATTAGGTAGTCAGCAGCATGCACATATATGACACGGCGCAGCAATGTTTTGCGATGCGTTGCTGCTCACAGGCTCAGCCGTGCATGAAATCTATGAAAACCGGGTGACTGTGTTTGCTTTGTGTGACAGTTTGTGTCCCTGCCTCTGAGCCTTTTTCCCACTGCGAGAGCTGCTCCACTGTACTAAGTGTGTCAACAATACCAGCTGAGAAGCAGCCTTCAGTCCACACACTCCGACTGCAGAGTAATCCTTAAAAGAGACAAACTGGGAGAAAGAGAGGAGGGAGGGAGGGAAAAATATAGAGTGAGTATGTGGGAAGTGGAAGGATAGAGGTGAAAAGAGCAAGAGATTGAGCGATGGTGGAGTCGAATTTGACAGTGAGCGAGAGAGGTAGAGGAGAAGAGAAAGCGTGGTTGCCAAAGAGAGAAAGAGAGAGATTTCAATGTTTCAAAGGATTTCCCTATCACAGTCCCTGACACATTACATACACAGCTCACTATCGGTCCGACCCTGACAGCTGCACAAATTGGCTGAAAGAGGTTCCCTGGGCAAGGCCTTTGATCAGGTGTGTGTGTGTGTGTGTGTGTGTGTGTGTGTGTATGTTGTGTCAGCGAGTGAGAGGAAGAAGAGAGATTTTGTACATTTGTGCATACCTGGACATCTGACTGTGTGTGTTAGTGGAGAAAGTCTTTTTTTCTGCTCTAAATCATGGTGGAATGAAATGAATGTACAGAGATAAGGCTGACAGTGACTGTGTGAATAAATAGTGCCAGTTTGGTTATGTCTGTGTGCGTATACTGCATGTGTAGGCATATGTGCAATATGTCTTATCTAAAGCATGTTATAGCTTTTATTCCAGTGCTATTTCTCTTTCAGGTGTTCAGCCTTAGGTCTTTTATTTGTATCTGACACTTCCCATCAAACATGCATCCATGCTTTTTATCAGAGATGGTCGTAAACAAACCCTTTTTTCCAAAAGGCTCATATTGAAACAGCCCTCGACACCGTTCAGGCTTTGAAGCAGTGAGGTTTTCATTATCATGATCACAGGCACCGCATGCAAACACGTACACGCACCTCTCAGTACAAATCGCACACTGCTGGCCACAGAGCAGCTCCTCTGGAGGAATTTGGAGTTTGATGCGTTGCTCAGTGTGCCTATTTTCTAGCGACTAAAAAGCTGTTTTTTTGATAAGAATACAGCTTCAGGATATCAGGTAAAGGGATAGTTCAGATTTATTGAAGTTGAGCTGTATGAGGTACTTATCCATAGTTGGTGTATTTATACAGTAAACAAAAAATCAATATCAGTTTAAGTCTACGTTAAATGTTAGAATGTTTTCACTGCTTTACTTTGCCCTCAATGCTCTCAAAGCCACCGGACTCCATTGACAAAAACAATCATTTTAACCTAGCAGATAACAGGAGTTGCTTGTGTACTGCTGCCTTGATTGGTTAGTTTATTTGTGTTATTGTGTTACTTTGATCAGAACCAACCCTTTAAAACATCAGAATCACACAATAACACAAACTTACCGATCAGGGCAGGAGTAGACCAGGCAAGGCAAAATGATAGTTTTTGTCAGTGTAGTCTATGATAAAACCTTAAATTGTTTCAGTTCTACCAGCTTGAATTTAAACAGGGCTGTCTGATGGCAAGGTAAAGCGGTGAAAATATTATAAATATATTGTACACTTAAACTGATGTTGTTTTGTTGGTTTTTAGGCCTTTTATTAGGTGGCTAAAATACTTTATGTCACAGCTCCATCCTCAGTGGTACATTGCTTAGCTTCTGTACTTAGCTGTAGGTACACTGACTGGATAAGTACCCCATACCACCCCACTTCACTTCACATTTCTGTTGCAATTTAAAGATGTGCTAATGTTTCATATACTTCAGCGGTATACTTCTATGGATGGTCCTCTGAGGAATTAATGTGCACTGCAATCACGATGACTTTGGTGAAGCCTGACCTTTAATCCAGCACCATAAGGAGGTTGATATTTTTGGGTTGTATTGAAATGTCTTGACAGCTATTGGATGAATCCTAAGAAATGTTGTCCACATATTCAAGGTCCTATGACAGTACATTTTAATGACTTTCCTAATCCCCCGACATTTCCTCCTTTGCCACCAACAGGTTGACATGTTTGGGTTTAAATCAAATGTTTCAACAACTTTTTAATGGATTGCCATTTAATTCGATACAGACCTTCATGTTCCCCTCAGGATGAATTGCAATAACTCTGGGGCTCCATTAACATTAATGGAGCACCATAATCAGGTCAAAACTTTAATTTATCCAATACTTTTTATGACTTGAATACTTAATTGACTATTTATTGACCACCTGATTCATTAATTAATTGAACCACTTTCTGTATCATGAGTAGTTTTCAGACCCAGAGACAATATTTTCACAGTAAGGGGAGATATTCTGGAAAAAGTACCAAACTGCAAATGTAAGGGTTTTAGGAGTCACTTGCAATATAGAGCTGTATTTGTCACAGCCATTAGAATGAAGTATAACCCAGTGTAGCCTTTTTTCATCTCTACTTTGTCATGTTTTTGTTGAAGTGTATAGGCTCATTCTGGGCTGTTAGTGTAAGGCACTGGCCTGTAAATGACACTACTCCACAGGCACCATCTCCTTTTACTGCTGCATGTCAGCTGTACATGTGTTTAATCCTGTTAGCGCGGTCTATCCGTGTGTGTGTATGTCAGGAATTGTGTGGCAGTGGAGGGAAGTACAGGTAATGGATTAATATCAGAGCTTGCTCAGGCTTGCTGTGTGGTGGCAACCTGTCATTATCACAAACACCGTCTCTCTCTCTCTCTCTCTCTCTCTCTCTCTCTCTCTCTCTCTCTCTCTCTCTCTCTCTCTCTCTCTGTCTCTCTCTCTCTCTCTCTCTCTCTCTCTCACACACACACACACACACACACACACACACATATGAGGTGCATTTTAAGCTGTTACACATAGTCTCAGGTTCATACAGGATTGTTTATAAAAAAGCATAATTTATAGATGAGCCCCAAGCTCTCTCTCTCTCTCTCTCTCTCTCTCTCTCTCTCTCTCTCTCTCTCTCTCTTTCTATCTATTCATCTCTCTCGAGGTTTGAATGATATCAAATTGATATTTGATGATAGCAAGGGCGAAAAGGATAATTAAAGTAATTTCATCCACTTAAAAATAAAAATATCGCGACAGCTCTGTTGGGGCTTCGGATTAATCTATGAGTTATGCTTTCTTATAAACAATCCCGTATGGTCCTGATGATCCAGTGGACCTTGTGCGGAAATGCACACAGTCTCTTCCTCAGTTTTGCACCTGAGCAATGGTACAGTCCCTTATATACTGTTATAGGCACACACGCGTTAACACGTGTGTCACTGTTGTACTAAAGCCAACGCCTCAGACGCACGTGTGACTTGAAATAGCCTAAACTGGCTCATCGGTCTCTCTTGGTAATACATGGACTGCTTGAATTGTGAAGCGAAGCACCTGTTAAACTCAAAACTCGTCATCATAAAGTAATTCATTATTTGTACATTGAGACAAGCGTGCGCACAGGCGTCCGCAACGTTCGCACGTGGCATGACACTTGTCACCCATCACCCCTTCATTATTTGTTTTACTCCCAATACGTGTGTCTGTACGCACGCATATTTATCAGTCTTTATGCAGGCTCAGGTGACGCGGTTAAGGCGTTTTAGTATAGTTCGCTGCCCCCCCCCCACACACACACACACGCACACCCAAGCTTATAGCTCACTAGCATTTCCGTTCACATAGGCCTACATCCGCCAAGTACGGTAAACAGCCAAGTGCATACACTTTCTGTCTCACCTGTTTCTTTACGTCTCTCTCTCTCTCTCTTTCTCTCTCTCTCTCTCTCTCTCTCTCTTGGCCTGTGCTCATCTCAAACTGCAGCAGGTTTTTGAACTTGTTCCATCCCGTTCCCTACAGTGGGATCAATGCTCAAGCCAAGTGTGTTTTTTTTCGCCCCAAACATTAAGGAGGCAGACAGAGAGTTTGGAATGCCGTCATCATGTGAGGCATCATGCTTGTTTACTTCCTCCAAACCTAACCTAATAGTTTGCCTAAAGCAGCAGGCAGACAGGGGGGTATGCACTCTGAACCCATCATCCAAACACTGATTAATCCCACACTGCCCTTCCACCCTGCCAGAAATGGTCATCTTATTAAGTCATCTAGTCAGCATTGAGCTGTGTAATTGGACAGTGGAGGCCGATAGGAAACGTTTGAATGAGTTAGGGGTGATAAAGAGCCCAGGCCTGGATTAAACGCTGGATGGCCTGGTTTGTACACTGATAACAAGATGTCTCACAGGAATTTCTTAAAGCACAGTAAATGTGCTCAATGCAGTATTGTGTGGTTGAAGAAATAGTTGACAGTACACTGAGGTAGGAAGATCACTGTTATCTAGAAAATGTCATTTGATTCAAGATGATTTCCTTTTTTTTCATTCATCATCATTTTTATCCAAGTCTGCTTGCATTAGAGAAAAAGTTAAATAATTGCATTTTAAGATTCAGTTTTAGACTAAAAGACCTGTCAAGACAGCTGATACAGCTTTCACTGTGCGCTGATTCGCAAATACACTCAGAACCTTCTGTCCACCAACACTTTGTAAGCCTCTTCATCTTTAACAAAGCTGCCAATGGTTTGAGACATAACAGAAAATCGCTGCAAGCCTTAGTGCTCAGTTTGGATTTATTGCTGAGATCCAATTATTTTTGTTTGGTTGTTAACATTATTTTTTTAAAGTGGCCAAAATCAGATTCCAGTGTGAGCTTGTCACGGTTCTGAACTGGCACGCGTGTGCAAAAGAACAATAACAAAGACATTTTCACACAAAATGTGTTACACACGGAACGTGGAGGCCACTGACATGAGAGATTATGGTCTTATTTATAACTGTTGATGTGCAGACAAAGACAGCCAATTCATGAGCAGATAATAAAGTTTAAAAAAATGATTATGGCTTTTTGTAGTGCAGTGTCTGCTATTTCTGTTCCTAGGTGTGTGTGGATGCGGAGTCTGAGTGTGGAGTGGTGGCATCATGGTGTGAATTACTTCACTCAAAAGATTTCATCTAAAATTTCAGGATGTCAAGGACTACTTGATGATGTCTCTCAGTGCTTTTCCAAAAAAACTATTGTGGGAACACTAAGATCAGTTGATCCATCTCTCTGAGAAAGCGAGTTGGGTTGTATTGGCTAGTTTTCTAACCTGTTTGGCATGGCAAAGTCCTCAGTTGTTCACATGTTTTGCAAGACAGTACGCCATGTCCTCATATGTGACTACATGCCACCTCAAGGAGATAACCTGTGTGAGGTCATACAAGTCTTCTGAATGAGGTGGAGTGTACCACTGTGTGCTGTAGCGAATAAAAATTGCATGAATTCCGATATGACTGTTCAGACTGAGTTCACATTGCAAAAGCTGAGTTCTGTATCTGATTTTGTACAAAATATAACAAAACCGATCAGAAAATTGTGCATTTCACACTGTGATGAAATCCCCCTCTACCCACTCCTCTATTCAAATTTGGGCTATGTGTCATGGTATTGACACTAACTGAATATTTATGTTTATTGCATTGTCATTAATGCTTACTAAAGCTGGAGAAGTTCCTGCAGAGACGCACCACAGTCTGTTATCATTATTAATACAAACACCCGTGGTAAAAGTTGGTGCCATGATCATAATGAGCACTACTAATTATACACATCCTGATTCCTTAATTTGATGTGCTTCCTGTTGAATCAAGATATTGGTGTGGGACTTGATGCAGGAAGAGATTAATCCAAAGGATGTGCGTTCGGTAGAATGATGATGTTGTGTTGTGATGGGTATGCTGAGGGGAAGAAATTAAAAACATGTTTTTGACATTATTAGATTTGTGATGATCGTGTCACAGAAGATTGAATGCAAGTTTAAAAAGTACTTTTTTATTCTGCTTTGACCTGAAGTGACCTCTCCCTCTCTTTTTCTCTGAAGCAGTCCTATGCCCCTCCCCCTCCGCCCATGGCTCCGCCCAGCCCCGGCACCACAGGAGGAGGAGGTGGAGGAGGAGGAGGAGGAGGAGGTCATGGAGGAGGGCTAGTGGAGCAGCTTAGTAAGACCAACCTGTACATCAGAGGCCTGCCGCCCGCCACCACCGACCAGGACCTCATCAAACTCTGTCAGCCGTGAGTTCCATTCTGTTCTATTTAGTTCAATCCAACTTAATCTGACCCTGTCCTCGCTCTGCAGATGCATCCTTCAGTGCAGCTGAGATCAATTCATTCCTGCTCTGTTCCATTCAGCTTGTGGTAATTAGTTTTGCGTGAGTCCAACAGCAGCTTATAATGAGTATCAACAGTTTGCTCTTGACCTCTCTGCCCGCCCCCCTTGTGCTTCCTCAGAGGAAAAAACACAACCCAGCTGGGCCTAACCCATCCGCTCCCCTCTGCACTGGGTCATTTACACACACATGCTGCACAAGGACAGACACATGCATCCTTTTATCCATCAGCAGATGATGCAATCCCCATCGGTTTTTAACAGATTTACCAATTGTTTGGGACATTTCTTGTTTAAAGACATGGGAATGTTTTACATTATGACAGCTCACGCCACTCATTCCCTTGTAAAAGCACAAAAATTAAGCTAAATGGAAACATAATGGCATTGTAGTTATGCTACCAAGTGATAGCAGGAGAATGTGAAAGGTAATGATTTCAGTAAGAGCTATTGGCGTTAGTGGTGATGAAGGCAAGACTATTATTCATCTGCAGCTATGTTATGTCTCCATTCTGCTCCAGTGTTTATTTGAACTGTGCTTTGGCAGCAGCAATTGTCATACCCAGTTTGTGTTGTAAATGCCCCGTTGCTCTCTGTTAAAATACTATAAACACTGAGATTGAAAGAGAGAGCTTTCACTTGTATGAAAAAAATACAATTAGAAAAAAGTTTAAAAATAAGAAAGTAAAGGTGTCTGTGTCTCAGATATTTATGTTGTTTTTTCATTATATTGGATACAAACAGAATATAGATAAAGGTGAGAATATCTGTGTTGTGATTAGAAAACTTAACTGAATGAAGCAGTTAACCAAAAGCTCTGTGCAGATTTTATTTTTCTTCATGGATTTTTAATTTTTTTGAATGATTTTTATTACAGTTTTTCTCGGTTTACATTTGCACAAGGGTTAATGCATTTCTCAAAACAATTAGTACAAACTGCAAAATCTAGTTGATAACCTGCAAAAGCGTGTCACTTGCTCAAAATGGATAGCTCATTCCTTATAAACAAGTATTCATATCAATGAAAGTGTCAGTGACATCAAGATGAAAAGTCCTGACACCATGTTTATGAACAAGACATTTTGACAGTTTACTCTGTAAATGTTTTCCAATGCATAAAGATCAGATCTTGGGGACATTACCTGAAAATGCTCAAGACAGCACTATATACTTTTCGCACAGCCATTTGAAAACTACAGTAAAGTTACACATTACTGTATTTAGTGAGGTAACTGAGTACTACACACTGAATATATATGTTTCACATTTTTTGCATATGCTCTTTGCAAATGGCAAGTGGCTTATCATTGGTTGCAACTAATGCTTCACACACCCTTTCTCGTCAGTGAAAGCTGAGGATCACCTGAGAGAGAGAGAGAAATTATTCAATTTAGGAGACATTTTCAGAATTTTTTTTTTTTAGAAAAAATATATAAAATTTCCTAAATAGATTTTGACAACTAGTTCAACATTTTTGTATGTAATGACTCAAGCAATGAGATGAGGACTATTAGTTTTATATGGAATGACTATTCAGCATTCACAAGTATAGTTATTTTGACTGACATGACATAAGCAAATGATAATGCTATAAACAAGCAGAGAGTTGTATGAAAGCACTGTCCAAAAGCATTTGCAATTTATTGAAAGGAATGAGAAACTGCTACTATGATATGCACTAAATGTTGTGGAGGTTGAACTAACTGTTGTGCAAAAGTCAATAGTGATGTGAGAAATGCACCAAAGCGACAGAGAAAAACTGTATTATTATCAATGCTTTGCATTAAATGACTTAGATAGGCATTGCAGGCAAAAATACTTGATCAAGAAATTGGAATAACACTTCTATTAATAGAACACAAAGCAGCTATAGACCAAAGTATGTGAGCATGCCAGTGCTGATGATGCCTTTAAAGAGACAGTTCACTCCAAAATCAAAAATACATATTTTTCGTCTCATATGTAGTGCTATTTATCAATTTGTTGGAGATATCGGTCATACAGATGTCAGCCTCATCTCAATATAATGGAACTAGATGCCAAAAGAGTACTTTGAAAAACTCAACAGTAATGTCTCTTTCCAGAAATCATGACCCGATTCCTCGGGATAATTGACAGACATTGTTGTGAGCAGTTTCATGTAAGAACTATTTTCTTTCAAACTACACAAGCCAAATGTATCACCAGGTAGAAGGAATTGTGCACACAGTCATGGATGAAAGGCTTGTGCTTGTGACAGTGTGAGATGTAAACACTGATTGCGTCCTCCTCGGCTGAGCTGCAACGCTGTTTTGCTAACAACGATATTAAACCACTGGTTAGAATATTATTATTATTGTCCATGAGTAGATGCACACTTCTCTCACCTCCACTGAAACAATGTAAATTGCTAAATAACACTATAGGCAAGAGGAAAAATATGTATTTTGGGCTGAACTGTCCTTTTTAAATTAGCATGCATGTATGACACTAGACGACAGCTTACCCTCACAGCATAACATCTAAGTGTATATGTTCTTCCTGATAATACTTTTACATTTGTAAAATATGTAGTTTTCCTAATTATTCCTTGACTGCAGTAACTTCAGCTGTTTGGTACTTGTTGTCTTCCTTGGTGCTAAATCCTGCACATTTAATTCCTAACTGTCCCCATGTGGACAAACAGAGTCAAAGCAGAATGTAATGCAAATTTTAAAAAAAACAACTCTCTGGTCTTGTTTGCCTCCAGCTATATCCTGATAGTATCGAATGTAATTGGATACTGATATATTGGGCTAAATATTCTGCAGGTAAGGGCTTTAAATGATCTCATCAACATGTCTAATTGATCTAATTGATTTTTGAACAAAGAAAAAGCTAGATAAAAATGAAATGTGAAGACTATAGCACACACACACACACACACACACACTCACCATACCTTGCCCTTCTGCGTGTCAGCTGCAGTTCAAGCCTGTTGTATTTCAGCTTGGCCCTGGAGGCGTTCTGGAGAAACAGGGTGAAAAATGGGGGCCAATAAAAGTTTCATTAGAGGCCCAGTCAGTGTGCCAAGTGGCCAGTAACATTTAGGAAAGGTCAGTGGGGGAGAGGGGGCAGTGTGTGCTGTTGGACAACAGTCTTTGCATTGGGTTTCCAACTCTCTGCGGCTTTCAGAAATAGACTGAATGGCAGTTTCCTGTCACTCACTGACATGACGTGCACGCATGCGCGCGTACACACACACAAACAGGCATTTCATTCATGCACACAGTTACAATGAAGAACGGAAGGACAGTCCCTTGACACTGACACACACACATATACACACACACTCTTTCAAATCAATGTCATCCTCATCCTTATTGTTACCAACCATGGCTTTTTTTTGTGCCAACCCGCCCACCAGCACCATCCTCCTATCCCTTCCCATTCTGTCATCCTCTTCATTTCCTCCCTCCATCCTTCTCTCTCTTTCACTGCCCCTCTCCCTCTATCCCTCACCCCCCTCTCTCTCTCTCTGTCTCTGTGCCAGTTCTCAGAGTGTCAGTGAAAAGTGCTGTTGTCAGCTGACATTTCCAATCACTCCCCCGGTCGCCCAAACTATGGACACACTTTTAACGTCTGGGGACAGAGCAGAACGTGAGCGGAATCTAAAGCAGAGCACAAGGGCAATTTCTCCCTCTCGCACCAGCTTTCACTCACACTTGTTGTCTCTCTGTCTCTCTCTTACTCCTACTAGTGACTCACTACCCTATCTATCTATCTATCTATCTATCTATCTATCTATCTATCTATCTATCTATCTATCTATCTATCTATCTATCTATCTATCTATCTGTCTGTCTCGTTTATCCTCAGCAGCTGAGTTCGAAATCCGCAAACGTGCTCCAAAAGCTTCAGAATGGCTGTAAATTTGACAAGCTTCAATGTGTTTGATGTTTTGGTAGCAGCTGATTGATGTGAAATGTGAACACTAGAAATAGCTTTCTACTCTGAAATGTCAAATCTGCTATTTCAAAGACACATTACATCTTTAATTATCTTACTGAGCAAATCTCAGTGGACAAGAATGAATTTAAGTAATATGCTCAAATCTTTTATCTTGAATTACTGTTGGTTATTGTCAATTTTTAAATATAAATATCTGTGGATTGACACACTGGTGCAAAGCCAGGATTTCCCAGTGAGATAGTAAATAATGACACAATTACTGTAAACAGTGTAGTGTGGCACTGTCATACTCTGCTACCGAGACAATGGGTTTTATTATTGAAAACCGTAATTAACAAAACACTCTCACCTCATGGTTTATATAGATGCTGTTGTGGAGATTTTGATTATATCAGCAGATTGACTTTGCCCAGTTGAATTGAATAGGTACATAAATTGCCATTTTCCTTACAAACCCAAAAACTATTTTGGAAGGAGAACATTTTTTTTTCTTTTCTCAAATATAGTATTTTTTTTTTATAAAATGAAGTGAAAGGCCCTGCAGACCATATGCTGGAAATTACGTGAGGTCCCCCAACTCTGCACCAGACTCCCACCAACTCTGCCTGAGAAATGTGAAATTTGTCACAGCCATAGAATGGTAAGAGAGTAAAACATCTCATACACAACACAACAAACAACAAAGACATTGAACTGTTGAACAGAAATTATACTGCTGTAACAGTCACAGTTCTTTGCAGTGTCAATGATAAACATAAAGATGGCTGCCACTCTGACCACCCTGCAATGTTGATTTAAATGGCAATGTCTGTTCTCATTCACACACCTTAAATACAACAACAGGAGTGGGAACTCCAGTGGGCACATGTCAAATAAACACAGTCAACAAAGGAGAAATGTTAAACATATTAGCTTCCATTATGAAGCTTCTCTACTGCAGAGTTTGTTGGACCCTAGGAGCATACTCAACCACATGAAAAACAAGTTATGTCTGACACTTTTTATTACTTTCTGGAACTGATGATTCAACATTCACACCCACTTTATTCAGTAATTGGCCTGATTTTCAGAGGTGAGAAAGTCAGCGGTTCTAACTTCTTCTCTAGCTTTCTTTCTTTATCAGTTAACATATATTTCTGAAACTTTTTGTTTATAACCAAGTCCAACTCTATGAGTGCCTTGCAGAAGAGTCTGAAAGCATGCTCCGATTCCCCCATTTGAACTATAATGGAATCTCGTTCCTATCTGTGATGGCCGACTTTTCACCCTGCCTTTGAACGTGGCCGTTTGGAACAGCTATAAACATTTCTGATACCGTCAGAAGACACATTGTGCAGAGTACTTCTTTTAATCATAACCCGACTCTTAGGGTCAACAGTTATGATCTTTTGCCAACAATCTGGTGTTGTCACACATAATTTCACTTTAATTACATTGGTACAAAGATGCTATATTTAGGACCCTAAATGGAGAAGGTATTGAGCTCTCTGAAGAGTTATGGCCAGCGATGTAGTGGAGATTAAACTCATCTAAACTCAATTTACCCTCCATTGTGTTTGAAATAGAGTAATACCCAGCTGTTTGGTCTGACATAAATCTTTATGGCTATGGTTCAGCTCTAACCCAGTGTTATCAGATGAAAGGAAAATAAGGATAAGAAAGTAAAAAATATCAACTCATTTTTTCTTTTAAAATAAAATGGCTTTTGGGTATACACGTGATTGTTTACCTTATTATGGCCACACATTTGTTTAGTTTCCCCACTTTATTATACTGCTGTTATAATACCTAACTGCACCACCTAAACTGAGTGCCTTGCGGCTACGGATTTAAACTTCACAGAAAGCTCTTTTGGCAGATGAATCTAATGTTTTAGTGACATCAAGCCATCTTATCTGAATTCACAGCACATTGCCTTTGCATTATGGAATCACTCTGGGACTTCATTTCTTTATAGTGCCTGAACATGTAAAACTGCATATGGGCAATGAATTTGAAGAGTTCTGAAGCACTGCACTTTCTCAGTCCCTCCCTCTGTGTTTGTCTGAGTCTAACTGGCAGAGAGGGGGAAAATGAGGGAAGTGCAAGAGACAAGACAGCTGCATTGGATCCCCAATTAGGGGATACCACACACAGAGACCGACCTGCGTGTACGCTCATGCATGCACACCCACACACACTCATACACATACGCCCCGTCAGACAGAACATGCACAATTTACAAATACACATATACATAATGTATAGATACACTCAGAGACATCCTGGAGAGATGTAGACGTGATGCATGTGTGTGTGTTTGTGTGTGTGTGTGTGGGTGTAAGTGGCAACTGTGCTTCAGTAGACATCAAACGGTGAGCATCCATAGGCTGACGGTGCTCCACAAGGAAATGAAAACACAGATCTGACGCTGTGGGGGCCCTCTGAGGACTGTCATTAACACTTCACACACACAGATACAGCCAGGGTGCACACAGATTGTGTCAAGCCTGCCAAAATCTGGGTGCACTGAGATTTCGCGTTGACATTCCTCCTTAAATCTCGACAGTCTGGAAAATATTGTCAATTTCAGCGGTCTCCCTGTTCTTTGTGTATCGCATTTCTTGGTGGAAAAACAAAATCAAAAGTTTGGTTTTGGCAAAGATTCTAAGGAGTTTCCATGTGTTGAAGAAGACGCGTTAAGTCATACTAAAAGGTCTTATCTGGCTGTTTTGTGGGGTTTTGTAGTATTTGTACAAAGCCAAAGAAAATGGAGCGTGTGAGGCTAGCCAGCTACTCCTGGTGAGTACTTTATGATGTAAAAACAACTTTTTGCCAAAATGCAGATGCTTCTGCTGGGTTAGGAGTTATGTAAATACAGAAAATGCTATGAATTTGAAGGATTTCACTCCAAAGCCTGAAAGCAAACAACACAGGAAAAGTGTAGAATCGACTTATTTTCATTCCCTCAGCAGTTACAGGATCACATCTTCTGTTGAATATTGTATTAGAGTCACCGATGTTTTTCAAGTATAAGCTCGGCTGTGGGAATCAACTGAGCAGACTGAAAATAAACTTTCAGTACTAACATTCTGTATATACAATGAGCTCGATCGATATATTGTGGATTTTTAATGGGCCGATATTGTCCTATCAAAGACATAACAGTATATAATGTTATCTGCATATACTGTATGTAGTCAGATGTGCAGATAAAAAAAAAAAAAACTTTTTTAACAGAATATATTATGTAGAAAACAATGCTTGGGATCATTGAGAAATGGTGTAAACTATTTTATTTTTAGTTATTCTTTGTTTAAATTGTCAGAAATAGGTTGACAGTGAACATACATTACTGATGTTTATTTAGCTATTTTTATCTCATTTATTTAATTATTATAAGGACAGGCACATAAATGAACATTGCTGTAAATGTGCCAGTGTTAGTCAGTTGCACAAGTTCCAACTGCAGCTCAAAAATTTCACTACATCGGCCGCCATATCAGTAATCTGTGCATTTTTTCCCCCTTTAAATCAGTATCGGTGGCAAAAATCCCATATTTATAAAACAGTGAAGACATTTGGCTCTACCTTTGGTTTCAATCACTTCGTCAAGCATGTTGGAATATTTCTCCACTGTTGCTTCACACTTCTCTCCCGTTATGGACTCTTTAGTCATGATTTGCATCCAGTGGAAACAAATGACATACTCCCATCCCATTGAGAACAGATTCACTCACTGTTTCTCTGGCACATTGCAGAGTAATGGAATAAGGAGGTGCTAACCCTAACCATCTGGCTCCTTGGAGTCCTTTCTTGTTATGTTGTAACTATTTGAATAGTTTTTATAAGTGTCTCGTGTGTCACTGCCGTTGGGTCAAGTATTGGTCGATGTTATTTCAACTAGCTCCAGCTTCTGCTGGAATCGATGAAAGGGTTCCAGTTGGGACTTTAAAACAGAACAGGACATTCTGCACTTTTCCTCTGCGCTCATTCCATGCTCTCCTCTGCCTCCTTACTTCATCATCTGATCTATTATCAATACTTTCCTCCATTTCTTCACCGCAATAGCAGATTGCCGTAGCTGTCTGGATGAAATTGAATTTTACCACTGAATCAAGTCCAGAAGGAGACTCCATTTTGGATGGCGCAGTGTTGTTGTAATTTGACATTTCCCCAAGGCCATGGTGTCATCCCTCTCTCTCCTCTCCTTTCCTCCTCTTCTATTGTTTTCAGTGTGGCTGAATTGTGTAACTAGAGAATGAACAGGTGGATTTATACTTTTACATCACACACATTGATCTGAAGATAACACACTCACAAAAAAGGACACACTTTAGGTCTCTACTGTGTTTGTTTTTCAAGATTCATAATGTGTCAGACCAGGTACCCCTCTCTTTGTCTTTCTCAATCTTTCTTTCTCACACACACACACACACACACACACACACACACACACACACACAAACACACAAACAGACGAACAAACACGTCTGGAAATGTTTCACTTTTCTGCCGGGAAAAACAACCTGCCAAAACACCGATGGTGCATGAGATCTTTGTCATGCATTCAAACTCACTCACACATGCACTGTAGGTGTTTACACTCACACACTGACACACACACACCAAGTTTGAATCACACTGAGGCAGAAGTCAACAAAGAACTGGGTAATGCCAGATGGTGTGTGTAATGTGTGTGATTACCGCTTTGGTGTTTTTGATCTGCAATGTTGCCTTGCGTGTGCGTCTGCATGTGTGTTTGTCTTTGCGTATATGTGTGGGCGATTAGTCCTGCCTTGTTTTTTCAGTATTTTTTTACGTCTGCAACAGTTGGATTGCTCCCCGAACCTCAGGCCAAAGACCTTGTTTACCACCAGCCATGACTTTGTAAAAAAAAAAACACCCGGACAAACATTAGATTTGATTCTAGCCTGTCACAATCGGCGGATTTGTAAATGCCTTAAAATATCTTAAATTGCAGAGAAATGTGTGAAAATTGTGCATTGTCTGAAAAAAGCAGTGATTTTCTCTCTACCAATTTCAAGATCATAAGCTGCTCAGCTGTCGTGTTATGTGTGATAGCAGCCTTTTAAAGCCTTTTGTCTGTCTTTATTTCTAAAGTCTCCTGTCCCAATAGAGTTTGATGTGAAGCTGTCAGGCGAGCTAGTCTCTGTTCTCTTCTTCTCACTGACAGAAGCAGTTGGCTGACAGAGACTCTCCTGATGGTGACAACTAAATGATCTCTTCTTTATTAAACACCTCTTACTATCTCCCTATCGCTCCCTGACTACCTCGCTTCCTCCTCGCCTTCAGTGTCTCTTTTTATCTTTTGACTGACTGCTCTCCCTCTCCTCATCTATTTCTCATTCCTCCGAGTCTCTCTCTCCTCCTCCCCTCGCTTTATTCACCCTCTCGGCTCGTAACCTCCCACACTGTATCTTTCCGCTGATTTCTCTATCCTTTCTGTCTCCCTGCGAGTTGTCTCTCTGTTTTTCTCTAAAAGGGAAGAGGGAATATGCTTCCATCCCTCACCTGTGGCCATCAGCCAGTCAGCTAGCCAGTCAGCCAGCTTGTCAGTCTGTCAATCTGCTTGATAGTCACTCAGGCAGCCAGTCAGTCATTGTGCAGCAGTGTTAAAACATTAATTAAAAAGTCTCATCCACAGAGCTAGGCAGTGATCCAGGCTGATCTCAGCGATCCAAGCTTTTCTGTCTCAGTCCTTTTTCTCCCTCTCCCCCCTCCTCTCCGTCTCTTTTTTCCCTCTCTCCTCATACCTTTCCAGCCTCTTTCTCAGTTTTCTGTTTTCGCGCCCTGCTCTTTCTAGGAGGACTGAAAGACTGGGCAGATAAGAAACATTATTAACTTCTCTCTGAGAACAGAGAGCGGGAGAATAGAAGTGGGATGGAGGGGAAAATAAGGGAAGAAGACAAAGAGAGAGGCAGAGGTGTCAAACGTAAGAAAGAGAGTAAGGTAGCGAACCGGACAGACATTAAAAGTTGGCAGAGAGAACAGATAGGGAGAGGTATGGAGGTTGTCTGTCTCTCTTATAGGCCCTCCAAGCAGGATTGTGTGCCATACAGATGTCTAGTTATTATCATCATTTATGAGACAGGACTGTGTCTGTCCTGAAGCCTGTGTTTGAGATTTGAAACAGATAAGGACAGAATAGAAGAAAATAGAGAAAAGTCTCTTGCAGACTGCCAAAGTAACTGTGTTTTTTAAATCAGACATTATATTTTATGTGAATTTAATTTAATTTTCTCCTCTTGAATGAAAGATCTTTAAAGTTTTACCTAAGCATATTGTAATAAAGGAGCAGAGGCATCATTTCTTGAATTCAGACACAACTTTCTTCTACTAACGCACAGTGGTGCTTTGAGTTTACTGCTAATACTGGGCAATACTGGCAAAATGCTTACTTTGATGGGAGTGTATTTGTGCTCCCAGGATCTAATGTCCCCTTATCTTATGTTCTTAGCAATGTTTACCTCTATGACAAATGGGCAATGTATGTTTCCTTTGGTCAAATTAACCCACCTACAACTAATGGCATGCTGATGTTACACAATTTGAAACCTACACCTTCAAATGTGTGGGTTTTGGGTTAACCCTAACCCTGCGAAGATAGCCCTTAGCAAAAAAACTTAACACTAAGAGACAAAGGACTATGGGAGCATAGGGATGATCCTACTATAAAAATGCTGCTGTTTATCAAAAATAGTGTTTCCCAAATTTCACCATCTCAGTTTATCATGTCAGCATGATAACATTTGTTGATTAAATAAATAATAAACCCAAAGGGGATGCGTTTACAAAAAGCTGGTCACAAATACAGAGATTATTGGCATTTGTTTAACTTTGATGATGGCTTTAGATGAAAAGTTAACTGAACTACAATTCATCCTGTGGGGAAAATGAATGTCTGCACCAAAGTTCATGCCAACCCATCCAGTAATTATCAAGGCACTTCACTCAAATGCACAAATTCAAACCTCATGGTGACACTAGATAAAAATCAAGGGATCACAAAGCGATTCATCCTCTGGGGATCATGAATGTCTGTACAACATTTCATAGCAATCAAGTTGTTGAAATGTTTTGGACCAGAGAGGTGGATTGATATAATGAAATACTGACATGGAGCCAGCAGCATTCACAAGACTCAAAGAACTACCAGTATTACTCCAACTGTTAAAATGGCTAATCAGAATATTTCTTTGTTATTTTTACAGATATGGGAAGATTGTGTCAACAAAGGCCATCCTGGACAAGAACACCAATCAATGCAAAGGTGAGTGAGAATCCATTGACTTTGAGTGGGGTTATCTGTAGCCCAGCAAAGTAATGCTATACCTCACACACTCAGATTTTGCTTGGGATTTAAGTCTGGAAAACATCAGTTGAGAGTTGATTAAACTTGGCAGCTTGCAGGCAGACCAATCAGTGCAGTCAGGAAAGTAGTTTTGTTGGTATATATTCCTTCCTCTTGTATTTGCATGCCCAATTAATCAATGCCCAGCATTTTTGACAAAAATGTCAGAGTACAGTGTGACGTCAAATTACTTCATCTTCAACTTGTGTTGTGTGTGCTGTTGCACATGGTCCATGTGTTTATCTCAGTATTCCGTGTTTAGCTATGTGTTAAGGATGTGTTGTTAAATTGTATACAACACAAAAGTATCGACTGCCATAATGACCATGTCATCCTTTAATCTATCTAAATGATGCACTGCTAGAGTACCTTTATTCAGTTTTACTTCTCTGTGATGATGATGATGATTTCAGGATTGCACTCTAATGATACTCAAAGCAAAGCGGCTTTTGAAAGCAAGATGTTGCCATTGTTGGCATTGGCCAAATCAAAACGGAGGACACCGCACAATAGCCACAATGTGTTTCAAATAGTCTCTGTGGTGAATGAGGCTCGCTCAAGTGTCTTCTGATGAGGGTCTGCCTGATTGTTGGAGTGGTTTGAACAAAGCACTAATCAATATGATTGTAGACGTCTGCTTTTGAAGAGGCACACAAGAGTATGTGTTCAGCATGATTGCTGCTCATCTGCCAGGGCTGTACTCAAAGGTATACTGACATGGTTTAGGACAACAGCACAAATGCCCTGTAATCAGCGCGTCAGCTTCAATAGTTTGAGTGAAGGAAAAGCCAGTCTGATTGATAGCGATGGCAGAGATGTTGAAATTCTAAGACTTCATCTGCCGTGATTGCTCAGGATAAAATATTTTGAGTAAATGATTGGATTGCCTGTCTTAACATAATAACGGGAACACCAAACTTCATTGAATTTCCCCTGAAAACTATTTTACTTTAGTCATAATCTTGGATATTTTTTAAATAGCCACTTATTTAAATCTTTCAAACTTCATCATTCCAGTACCTGCTTTGGCATCGCATAATCAAATACTGCTTTGAGCTCTCAAAGCATATTGAAATGCCTGTCCTGACATCATTACAGCACAGCCGAAGGGATGGAAGAAGATTCTATAAACCCGGTGATAATTATCAGTTATTCTTCCATTTTCTCAACTCATTAAATTTTTTCATTGCTGTTACTCGAAAACGAGTTAAAAAAACTGATTCAGTACAGCCTCAGTGCTTCAGCTCGTGATTATTATGTTTTCCAATTATGGCTTCATGCTTCTTTTTAGTATAATTCACAAGTGGAAAATAATATCTGTTTTATTTAAGATCACATTGCATCTGAAAAGGCCCATTTATATGCAGTGCTTACAAATTAAACCAAACTTAATCTGCTTTAAAGTTGTGATATTCTATATTTGTTTTACTGTTAACACCTCCCATGGATAGATTATCTTACCAACAAGTATTGCTCATGTAGCAAAAGCCAGGTACAGCAAGTTTGCTCTGTTCTCCAAAAACTATATATATATTAATAAATATATTAATGAGCCACACTGTTACTGGGTAACATATTCCTTCATTCTAATGGACGTGGGCATTGTAGTTTATTTGGAGTCAGTCCCAGATAGTTCTGCTGCCATGAATACTCACTAGAGCATGAAATAATCTTCTGCATCCAAAAATAGTCCTCAACAGATAAACTGATTACTCCTGTTAAAGTAATGTTTGCCAACAATGAGAATGCCCAGCAATATGAGGCAATATTAAGCACTTTTCTAAAATGTAACAATACATTTTTTTGGTACATATGATCGCTGCTCGCATCTTGTAAAAGGCTGCAGTTTCCGTGGATTTATGTTGTAAAACCACTGACCTTAGGTCAAGGGTAAAACACTTCTGGAAAGGCATTATAAAAGACTAAATAAATGTACTTAAAGGCTGGAAGTGAAGTTACAAGAGTCATCTGACTCAGTGGCGGTTCTAAACCAGTTTTACTGTGGGGGCCAAGGAGGGGCCAGTGTTTAATCAGAGGGGCGCATTAAAAAAAGATGATAAAGACGACAAAGATGATATTTGAGCATTCAAAACCTTTATTTTAGCTAATTGAAAAATCTAATTTAAGTATATTTGGAAGACACAAATACATTGATTGAAACAATGAGACAGACTCACCAACAATAACAGTTATTTTTGTACGAGTGACATTTCTCATTTTTGTGCTTTTATTTTGAAAGTGCAGTACAGTGAGAATTATCTTTGTATATAAATATATATATATATATATATATATATATATATATATATACACACACACACACACACACAAACTTTTATTGCACAATTTAACTATTATACAATGTACACATTCTGGATTCCTTTTGTCTACAATGAGAGTAGTGTAGAACCGCCACTGATCTGACTGCCGCAGGTTACGTAAAAAACATAAGCTACGTTAAAAAATATGATTCACGTAACTTAAGTCAAAAATCGTTTACTTCCGTTTTTCACACGGGTTGTGAACCCCTTCTTCCTGGCTGAAAGTCTGCCACTTGTTTGAAGGAACAAGGAATCTGCCCTTTTCAACTTCGCTTGGCTGTCAATCAAAACTACGTCAGCAAGATGGCGGTGGACGCATTACAGCCGACAGTGAAATACAGAGACAGCTCGTTTTTCGCTGCCTGTACAAACGACTATTTTTGACGTTTTTGAGGGAAGAACAGGCTGCTGGGTCCAGACCTTTGAATCCTTCACTCCACATTGTTGACTAATATATGTATATGAAACGGATGGGACCAACACCATCGTCAAGCTGCCGTCAAGCTGTCTGCCAGAATCATCATTATCATCTCGGAAACTTTCAGTTATGGCCTCACTTTTCGAGCTGCTGAACGATGTTCTTGAGTGTGGTATGACCCCATTGATTAACAAATTTATTTTACATAGACTTCTCAGCATCACCAAACATCTAACACTTTAAAAAATATTTGTAGAAATTACAGTAAAACACTGTCAAATTGCATGAGAAATAGGGCGTAAAATAAAAAATTGCATATCACCGTAACAGACACTTTCAATTACCGTAAATCAAGGAATAGTACAAAACTTTTGAAAACAGTTTTACTGCAAAATATAAAGCAATTCATGTAAAATTAATGGAGACATACCATAATGTCACAAGGACACAAGTACCCTAAAAACAACAGGAATATTCAGTCTAAATTAGTTTTTGATCGTATTTACATTTAAATTTACAGTAGAAAACTCACTCACTTTTTTTTTACGGTAAAATTCTGGCAACCACAGCTGCCGGTATTTTACCGTAAATTAAACAAAACATTTTTTTACAGTGTAGTTCCACTTAAAATGACGTTAGATTCAGGAGGATACGTTGGTCTCTACTGATTGGTCAGGAGATTTCAACCCCCTTCCCCATGGAAATTGGTCAGAATGGAACAAATGTCAGACTGCAGATGGAAATGGAGTGTAACGAGCTGACAATTCTGTCTGATATAAGGCAAGCTCTGTGCACACAAGACGACACCGCGGGCTATATTTTGACGAACCCAACTGTGCCACCACATCACAGTCAAGTGAGTCAGGAGTGTGCCAAACACACTTTTTATAATGTGGTGGCCAGGCTCCCTTGGTGCACCTGTGGCACACTTTGGCACAAGGTTGGATCAGAAAGAACACATTATTTTGGGTGGGTGTGTTAGAGGCTGTGACAACCATGGGGGGTCACATTCACTACTTTCACCCCCTTTAATCACAGAGCTCACCCGGTCATGACACGCTGACAGTTTGAGACTCCTGTGGAGAGTTTTCCTCAGACAAACCGTATTAATGTCTGGGACTTGGGAAGGAAATTATTTATTTAAAGTTAAGTTTCGACCAAACAGACAGTTCTATTGCATTGTGCTGCTTTTCACTGCCACACATCTATCTGTACTGTAATTAAAATGTTTAGCAGCAGATTTGCCGTGCGTAATTGTGGCTTGACAGTGACATCAACACTTCAGTGAGAGACTGCAGATGGAACAGATACCTGCAGAATTTAATTAATGCCATAAGCGCTGGTTGAAAAATCTGCATTATGATGTTTAAGAATAATCACACACACTACAAAACAAATTACCCATGGTGACAAGAAAAATAGGACAATTACATTTTGGATGAAGACCAACCTGTTTAATGTAACATTCATTAAAATTAAAGCAGTCGTCAATTATTATTTGACTCAAACATAGTTTAACCATTTCATATATGCTACTTCAGTACACATTATGAACAAATATTAACCAGACCGTTGCAGAAAATTGCAGGACTAGCCATATACTCAGTTTCAGTCTCACATTGTGTATGTGTGTTTCTTGCCACTGGATATGGAACTGTATATACTCCAATATGCTTTTTCTTCTGTTTAATATGCAAGCTGATATATGCAGCTGTAAATGTATTCTTATTATTTAATGCACAGAATACTTAGAATACAGCAGCTGCATCTACAGCTGCATAGGCGGTTTCTATAGGCCTTGGCCCTCATCAGCAATTTCACTGCTTGTGATGTAGACTTCATACATCTCTCAGCCAGTTGTTAACTCACAATGAAGGAGTTTCATTATCAGGCGGCCATTAGAATGCCTTACAACCGGATAAGTGTTGGTTTGATTGCAGAGGCATTCAGTGGGGACAAGATAAGTGCTTAGCGTGACTAAGAGAGTACAAATTGGCACAGAGAGTTCTCTTGGAAAGGGAGGGATGGATGGGAGGAGGCACAGGGAGGTGGAGGGAGGGGGTAAAAATAACCTGGGGCTGACAGAAAAAGAAGGGGACCCCTTGAAACTGATGATTTAGCAGACAGCCTCCTCTTTTCAGGAAGATTCTGCAGAGAGGGAAGAGAGAGCATGACAGACAAAGAGACAGGTAAATAAATAAAGTCTTCTTGCCTTCGCAGTCTGTGGGGATGGTGTTCGATTAGTTTGTACGCAGCTGTTGTCATGTGACAGCCTTGCGATCCTGATTTTCTTTTTTGTGGTCGTTTGAAATTTGATGATTCCCAGGCTTTTAAACCCCCTTCGAGCCCTGTTCAATATTTGCAAGGCTTCTACGCTTCTTTGTCCCTGAGAAGTCGATGTTTCTCTCTGGAACAATATGTAAATGTATTAATATATGATGCAGATATATTAAAATGGTAGCCCCAAAAAAAACCACTATCCTGAGAGTTACTGTTTGATGCATTGTCATTTCAAGGAAAAAAGAAAGCAAAACTTTTGCTTTGTTCTTTGAAATAATATAAAGATTTTCTTTGTATAGTCTTCAGCTTTGTAGCGGGCTCAATGTTAAATACACTGACAGTTTTCTAGTTAGCAGTGTGGGAGCTCTGGGGGAGGGAGAGGGCACAGAGCACAGGATGGAGGAAGGAAGGGAGAGGAAACCACTTTAGATTGTAAAGGATTTCCATTTCCCAAAGACAAGCACCCTCCCTCTCACTGTCTCCATGTCTCCTGCCTTTTCTCCGCCTCCCTCCCTCCCTCCTGTTTTTCATCTCATTCTTTCTCTCTCTTTTCTGTCTGCCACTCTCTCTGTCTCTCCCCCCAACTCACTGCCTCCCCCCATTCCTCCTTTGCTCCATCTCTCTCTCTCCTTTTCCCTCTGTACTCGGTTTAGCCCATTCTAATGGCCCAAGGCCAGGAACTCTGGGAGCTCAGGAGATTAGATGGGAGCTGTGTGTGTGTGTGTGTGTGTTTGTGTGTGTGTGTGTGTGTGTGTGTGTGTGTGTGTGTGTGTGTGTATGTGAGTACTTGTGTTTATCTATGCTTCCATCTGTGTCTTTGAGCGCACATATGAGTGTGTATTCACATGGGAGGGCGCTTCGTATTAAAATGTTTTTTTTTAATTTTCATTCACGAGTGAAATATTTGTCAGGCCTGACTGAGCAAGATGAATTTTCATCTCTTTGTCATCATAAGGCCACAGATGGGAGGGACAGGGCACAAATGAGAAGGATTACATAATTCAGAGATATAATTTTTCATTCTTCTGTTCTCTGGAAATATCCTTATCATCATGTCTAGAAGAGCTATCAGTTACATCCTCATGAGATGAGAGTTTCCACTCAGCTAAAGAGGGTAAGTTTTAGTGTACAGGTGATATCAAAATGTACAAATGACATGTTTTGCAGAAGTGTGACGGAACGATTTGGGAAACTGTCCATCAGCTCGGAAAGGCAGACATCTGCTCACACACTCAATAAGCTTCCACTCAGCTGAAGTGTCCTTGAGCAAGACAATGAATCCCTGCCAGCTCCTGGGGTGTGCTCTGTCGCTGATACTTGACCTCTGACCTCCCTGGAGGGAGGGGCTAATACATTTTCAGAGACATGTTGCTCCTTGAGTGATGAATATAGTCAAAGCAAATGGCACATTTCAAGGCTGATGTCCTGTCATACCCAACGTGTCAATGAGATGAGCACTTGGAGAATAAATGTCTTTATCGCTCATGGCTGTAGAGTGGTGAATGGTGTCTGGCTATAGGTGTTTTTCTTCCCAGGACTAATATATGTGCAGGGCTAAGCTAGATTACTTTCCAGCATACAACAATGCAATGTGTTATTTTCTTTTTATAGGAGATCATGTATAGGGCTCCTGAGATAGAGACTTAATTTTCTGGTTCTGTAAGCACACATTTATTATGAGCTACACAGTTGATCATTAAAACACTGTAAACAGAGAAGCTCCATGAAGTAGCTCTTGGTAACGTTGCAGATTAAAGTCTCAAGCCTCTAGTTTGATGTCCATAAACAGGCGCAATCAAGCTGCTTTTCACTGTACAGAATCTCCTTAAAGTAGCAACATAAATCAAGTTGGGTTCAACTTTAAAAAACAACTGCATTGAAGCTGTACACATATGCTAATATACAAAACACTACCTCTAGTATTATACTGACACCCTGTGAGAAAAATACTGTAGATTCACAGTATATACTGTACAGTATTAGCTAAATAAAACAAACAAAATATACTCATAATTTATCAATAAAGTACTGATTGACAGAGTAATTTAGTGGTTATAGTTATGATCTAAATAGCATAATTAATCATTAATTATTATATCAAAGTACTCATAAGGATACCCTTTGTTTAGTGTAGTTTATATTTTTAGCCTCTGCAAAATCATAACTCTCTACATTGTGAATGGATCTAAATAATTGAACACAGGCTATTACGGCCACAGGTTACTGATGGTGAGAAATATGTAATTTTATTTGCACACCTGCTGTATCAGGGAACCCCTTGCTGCCCTCATAACACAGAAATATAATAATCCATAATGAATTTCATGCTTAATTATTACAAAGGAGGAAATGGAAGTGTTAAATAAACTGCTTAATAAATGAATTACTCCAAGTGAGACAATTAGTAAGTGTCACAGTGCTGTCAAGGAGTTTTATGCACTCGTAAATATGATTTGTTTTGTTTTTGAGTGTGAGCGTCTGTGGCTCAGGTGGTAGAGTGGTTGTCCAGCAATTGGAAGGTCGTTGGTTTGATCCCTGGCAGTGGCTGCACCAGTCTAAATGTTAAAATATTCTTGGACCTCAAATTTCTGTTTACATTGCTGATGGCCACTTGTGTATGAATGTGTGTGTGAATGTTGACTTTTAGTGTAAAAGCACTTTGAGTGGCCGCTTAAGACTAGAAAATTGCGATACAATTGCAGTCCATTTACCATTTGCTGATATGAAGTAATAATATGTTAAGCTCTGTGACTTGTATGGTTGTTTGTTACACAGAAATTATTTTTAAGGAGTATTTTCTTTTTTTAAAAGAGCACTCAAGCGATTTGGCTTTGCACTCCTATTGGGTTACCGGATTCATTATGGACAGTTTAAAAGATGATAAAAAGAAATCAAACTGGATGCAGCAGAAGCAGAGACGATGTCTTTTTCTGTTCCACACATGCTTCTTCCTTGTCGAATCTTGCTGCCAACATGACCCACAGTTCAGCTCGAACACCAGCGGTTTAGTTTGAAATTCAGGTGTGTTGTTAGGAAAAGGTAATGTTATCTCGAGCTGTTAGCCTCAAGCAGAGATGAGGAGCATGCTGCATAGATCATCATTATATAGATCTATAAAAAACGGTTAAATAGTTGATCAGATTTTGATTTAATTTGTTTTGAAGCATCATCTGGAGCCACAAAGGATTTTATGCAACTATGTTTCACAGAACAGTACTCTTCAAGACCTTTTATTACTTTGATGTGTAAAACCAGTGGATTCCCCTCTAATATACCTGATTTATTTATACAGACGTTAATATGTGTGAAAGTGTTAAACCAAACAAAAATACTTTGTTTTGGCTTTTAGTTTTCCACTAATGATATGGACAGTCTGTGGTGAAACAAACACCATTAGTTCAAGTGTAAGATACGAGAAGTGAAACTTTTCAAAATGTTCTGGAATAAAATGAAAGCATCTTGCCAGGCTACAGATGAATGCTGTATGTTTATGCATTCTCAATTAGTTCAGCTGTTTTGGTGTGACCCTAATTAGGAAAATATAGATAAAAAGTGTGTATGCTTGTGTATGGGGTGTGCACATGCATTCAGGCTTAGATATGTTTATGAATGTGTTTTCTCTGCATTCTGTAAATGTGTATCCTTGCATGTTGGGATCTGTGTTTGTCACAGTCATTAATGCGTGCACAATATATGTGTTTGTGTTATCCTATTTTGGCTAAATTATGGGTTTCTCATTAGCAACAGTATAAATATTTGTGCGTGCAGTACATATCTTGTTGTGAAAGCAGCTTGCTGCCTTTGAACAATAAAAAATCATCTGCTTATCAGCAGAACAGAGCATGGCTCCAAATCCTGGGAAAGACAGACAGAACAGATGTTAGGAATGAAGTATGTGTATGTGTGTGTGTGTGTGTGTGTGTGTGTGTGTGTGTGTGTGTGTGTGTGTGTGTGTGTGTGTGTGCATGTGAGAGAGTGTATTCCCTCATTCTTAACATGTTTACATTTAGGATTGTAATGAGTGAAGCTTTTGAATTGTGAATCATTTAATTGTGTTAACACGGGGCCCACTCAAAACTAAAGCTGCTGTGCTCTCCAAACAGTTCTTGTTCTAGCCTAGTGCATGTGTATCAATATGTCTCTTTTATTAGATTCTCAGACCATAAAAAATGTTTTAGACTGTGTGTTTATATCAATCAGTTTTGCTAACCTATACCACACAGACCTCCCCTGCAGGCTGAGTCTCTTTAGCTTCTCTCTGTCTATTTGACATCAGCCCCTCCCATGTGACCCAGTAAAACAGGGCATACTTCTGAGTAGAGATTGATATGTGCATGTTCAGACCTTTTGTCCTCCAGTGCTTCCTGTAGTGCCCAACCTAGATCCCCAGAGCGTCAGCAGTTTGACAGATACACTGTGCACACGCACACACAAAATGACACAGAGCATATTGCAATAAAATCGACTGATGCTCATTCTTTCTGCGTCTTTATTTCTTTAAACAAGACTCTGAATCACTTAAATGGCTGCTTTAAATGCAGAGATTTTTTCTTGATGTCACTTGTATTGGCCACTACTATAGAAACTCCATATGCACTGACAGATTTAGAGTAGGAGAGGGATGAAACGAGCCCACATGCAATGCAGTGGGATATTAAATGTCAGGCAATAGGAAGCGGGTAGATTTTACATGTGAAAATAAAGCATTCTCTCAGCATTGAGTCACTATACACATGATATAAAGTGTGTATGAACATCTACAGAGACTGAATGGTTAGCAGCCATAAAAGCAATGAAAGACATTGGAGTCATTACAAAACATAGACAAGATTTCATTAAAAAGAGCCGAAGTACACAAAAAACTTGGGCAGACATTAGAATATCTTTTGGATCATAAACAAGTTCGCAAGAGTTACTGTTATGACACCAATTCTGTTGATGTTCTGTGCTAAAACACGTTTAATGGGGGAACTAGCAGCTTTCATTAAATACGTGACCTGACTTGATTGTGACACATTTATGGGATTTATGCAGAAAACAAAACACAGACACTGGCTGGTATTGCTCAGCGATATTCAGGACCACATTACCTGATAATCTTTGTCTTTTCATCCTTTTGCCTTCCCCTCACCCTGCTCCTTCTCTCTCTCATCATCTTCTTCTTCTGTGTTGTCTCTGTGTGTATGTGTATGTACAGGCTATGGCTTTGTGGACTTTGACAGCCCTGCAGCAGCCCAGAAGGCTGTGGCCTCTCTCAAAGCCAGTGGAGTCCAGGCACAGATGGCGAAGGTAAGCTTCACCCCATGCTTCACTGTCTGCTCTGCTTTACTTGTTGTTATTGAGGTGTTTGGTTTTCTTGTGCTGCTGGACTCAAGGTAGACTCAATCACTGTGTGAGAACCCTGAAGGAAACATTGTTGGTGGCGAGGTTATTTGTGGTCAATACAGTACAGACTGCTCTAGATTATTGCAAATGTGGGGGCGCCCGGCTGGGGCCACACACAATTTTAGGGTCACCATATATTTTAAGCATCACTATTGCATATTACCATCACCTCCATTAGTTTAAATTTCCAAAAGACGAATAATATGCAAATAACAATAAACACAAGAATAGTTATTCAGTGTTAATGTACGTTTTTGGTGCATATGAATACACTTCTCTCTCTGGGAGTTTATGTAGGATGAAAAAAGTAATGTAAGCTTGCAACATCATTTCTTTGCTATATATATTTTGTGTCGCCTGTTGTTTGAAAAGATTTTTTTAAATGGCACTTGCCGGTGTTACATCTCCCGCATGTTTAACCAATCAGCACACACCACACATCTCACACACAATTTGTCAGATACCAGCATCTGGTCGGTAGACCCTCGGTGTCAGATACAGATGCTGGAGTTACTTCTCTAGTATCAGATCTGGACGTCTCAGGGATGGCATGTCTGTCTCTGCTCATTACATGCATAGTGGCTTTTCAAAATAAACTTACACAGAAGTGGTTACGTTTTGGCAGCAAAACTACTTGGTTGCAGTTAGGAAAAAAGTTAGAGAAAAGAAAAGAGCTGTGGTTAAGAACAACCACTACCAAACACTGTTACATTGGTGATGTTGATCATGACCATGACGCACAATATGACATATCTAAGTATGGAAGTTAAACCACTGAACTGACGAAATAAGATTGTCTTTCACACTCTTTACGTTCGTTGTTCTGATGGTCTAATAATAATGTGGATGGTTTTACAATGGACAAGCTTCAGGCTGGCTTGTCCATCTATATCTGAGTTGGGAATAGGAGCAGCTTGATGTACACTTCACTTAAGGTTTCTCTTGTGCTGAGAAAGTAGCTAATCTGCTAAAATGATCTGTCAATGGGGCATCCTGGTGGCTTTCCAGTAGAGCACATACCATAAAGGCTTAGTCATTGGTGCAGCAGGCCCGATTTGAGTCCGGCTCAGAGCCCTTTCCTGCATGTCTTCCCCTCTGTCTCCCCCTTTCAATCTCTCTGCCATTGTCAATAAAGCTGTAAATGGCCCAAAAATATCTTTCTGTCAAAACATTAATCTGAGAAGTACAATTGTTTCCAGTTCTTCTTCATTAAAAGAGGGATTCTTAGAACTATGGTATATGGCCAAAAACTATGAAAGGCCATATAGAGTAATTAATTAACAGCTATGGTAATTATTCAATTATTGATCAAATCCCTCAAAAGATGGGAGAAAGGATGAAGCTGATGATTGAGATGGCTAAGCTAGTTTCTCTATTTTGTTCTAAAATGCTAATAATCATTTGTTTGTAGTCGTAGGTGTATGTGTGTGTGTGTGTGTGTGTGTGTGTGTGTGTGTGTAGCTGGCAGTTGTATGAAACAAGGATGTGCCAGAACATGTGGGCCCAACCAGCACAATCACATTATCCTTCAATGCATGTGAGAGAAAGACAGTGAATAGCCTGCCTTGCTTTCAGATTCATTAAAGCTGTATCACTGCATACTTCCTTTTATAAATGAGAGAGGAGTGCAATTAAAATGGGACAGTCTACAGGCACCAGGAGCATCCCATTGAATTAAACAGCAGCAAGCCTCTGAGCCACCCTTGCCTCGCTCTTCTATTAAACCTCTTTTCATTAGACTTCCATCTCTTATTTTGTTCCTAACGGCTTGAGGGGGCATTTGGAAGAGCAGTGTTGATGTGTTTAGCTGTTATTAAAGAGAGAAGAACCCTCGACTCCTTGGAGATTGAGTTTTCCGCAGGGATGGAACGGAGGGCAAGGAGTCAATTCCAAATGAAATTACACAGACTTCTTACTGTTTCATGAACTAATTATGCACAGAGCTGCTGATGTCCCGGCTAACTTTCTTGAATCAGAGTGCAATGAGGAAGTCTCAAAAACACTGCTGTCGGATCTCCAGCTCGAGCCTCGAACATTTTGTAAGATGAACAGCTTAATTGGGGTTTGACAAAGTCTTGGTTTTAACGTATTCAGTACCAATTAGACTGACGAAAGCTTCATGCCGTGCTATTTCCCTCATCCTTCTCAGAGTACGCCGAGGTTTGTAGGTTAGCTGGGACAGAAACTTTTGTTCTTAGTTCTAATCTGCAAGATAGTTAAAAGCTTTCTCACCAAAGACAGCAGTGAGGTGGCAGTAGGGAGAGAAAAAAGATGATTAGCTTTGTGAAAGTGAGATGAGACTTCTAAGAACTTCGAACATTGATGTTTTTTTAAGAAGGGAGGCTTGTAGAAAGGTTTTGAGATGCAGCTGTACTGATCGGACATTGAACATCTCCCAAGTCTGTGGTGGACAGAAATTCGGGGTCAAACATAGTATATATGTGAATGTCCTGATGGAATCTATTCTATAAAGACACATGCAGTACCTCAAACGTTCAAAATGTAGCAATTTGGAGCAATACAGCTGTAATGAAATAGATGCTAACAGCTAGCTATTTGGGACCAGCCTATCTCTGGAAACAAATATCCCCAAATTACATCGCCGTTTGAGTTTGCTACAAAGTATCATCCCAGGTGCCTCTTTCTTCATCCACTCTTGAATGTACTCTAGTGAGGGATGGCGAGCCAGCTTCATGCAGCATGCCCTTCAACTTTTTAACAGTTAAAAGGTCTTCTCAATACGCTAAATAGTACACTACTGCACTTCTTTGGGTCCTCAAGTGTGAAGTTGATCGGATGAATGGTTACTTAGAAAATTGAAGGACGGACAGATACATTCAGCCATGCATGCATAACATTTGCAAGCCGAGCACATAGCCAACGATGCAGACAGCCCCCTTAGAGCTGAAACATCTAGCTGGTGGCAGGACAATTATCATTGTAAAGGGTCCATGTGAAATAACTACAAACTATATTAAAGATACACAAGTATGAAAACCGCACAGGTAGTGGAGGAGTTGGGATAGACTACAATGGTGGCACAAGTTACAATCACAGGTACCTCGTGGTGATAGGCAACACGTTATTTTAACCAGCAGTGGAAAACAGTAGTTACTAGATGTAACTACTAACTACTACTGCTACTGCAATCTTGCAATTAATCACAATAGCCGCGTTTCCTTTAGGGGGAAGAGTGGCCACCGGGAAGGTCTCAGGCCACGCCCTCTCAAATGTCCTCTCACTCAGCATGTCTCCACTACAAAAAGGCCCCCAGAGGGATTTACAAGATTCTGGAGGTGACGTATGGTTTTCGATCATCGCGTAATTGCATTGTGACAGTTTTGACCGTGATCCGTGATCACATACACGACGGATTAAACACGGGACACGCAACTGTGGCTGCCGTCGCTAACTGTGTACAACGTCAGCAGCTGATCATAAACAAAGCAGCATGGCTAATTAACCGGCATCGCTAACTTTGTCCGGTGCTTGTTGTAAACAAACCGATCGCTAAGTAAACACCTCCTGCAGCAGCAGCACATACTGTTAGCCTATTAGCAATTTACAGACTGGACGCTAAGGGGTTAACATTCCCTCTGGCTCTGCAGCTGGGACTGTGCTGATTCGACTCGTTCTTACTCTTCTTAACAAGCCGCCGGCCCTCGTGGCTCATTAAGAAGAGTAAGAACGAGACTCCAGCACCAGAAACAGTAGCTGGATTTTTCGGCAGTCGCTTTTAAAAAAAAATTCTAATGGGGTCTGAAAAGTCGCTAAATATAGCAACAAAGTCACTAAGTTGGCAACACTGCTTCACCGGCTTTTACAAATGGCGTGTGTTGTTGTGGCATTGAGTACTACATCACATCCCGCTTAGCGATCTATCCAATCAGGGGAGAAAAAATGTCCCTACTCTTTGACAGGGATGAAAAAAGTCCTGACAAAAGTCTGCTCCGGACGGCTCGTATTTAAATTAGGGACGTTTTGGCGAGTGAGACGCACCTCATTCCGGGTATTGGGCAATAGTGGAAACAGCTGTAATGAAATATGTTGACAGCTCGACTTCAGATACATTTTTCTTACCTATACTCATATCAGAGTGCTGAAACTCATATTCTCAGCAAATATACACAGATATTCAGGGAAACCAATGTATGTCCTACAGCTTTATTGATTTGTAAAACTGTTTTATAGCCTTAGGTAGTGTGGAGTTAATCGGTGAATGCTTTAGTTATGGATTTGATTAAATGCAATATTTTTTACACTTGTGGAAGTTGCCTTTTTTAAACTTTTATACAAAATAGAAAAATATGAAAACTCAAGAGGCACTCAAGGTGCACATTTGATGGACTTTAGTTGAGTTTTTTTTTTTTTTAAAGCAGAGTCTGTGTCCTTAATCTTATTGACAAAACAATAAATACAATTGTGCTTGTCAGAAATAGCAGGGAGACCAGCAGAAACACTTTCATCAGTGGTTTAAAATAAACCTCTGTGGTTGTCTTTACTGGTGGAAACAATCTGTGAAAATGAATCAGTTCTCACATCTTTAATCTGCGTGTTGTGACTGAATCAAAGGTGGACATGAAGCTTAATACATTTCCACATTGGCTCCACTTTTCTACAGTCACACTTGAAAAGTGAATATCATCATTTATCCACATTGCAGAATAAACACCTTCAGTTTTTCTCACTCTCTCACAAAGGTGACTATATTATCTAAAATAAAGAGGAACATCTTATTAAAAGATCTTATTGTAAGTATGGGGACTTAAGAGATGGGTTTAGTTTCAGTGTTAAAGATGTGAGAGCAGAAATCTTGTTTACACAGTCATTAATTAAGTTCAAATTCATTACAAATGTAAGTCCCATAAATGCATGACTTAAAATACACCAATCTTCTTAACAGATATCAAAAATATTTAACCAAAACAAAAGTAAAGAGTATCACTAAATCAATCATCATGATTAGGGTGTTATCCTTTGGGTTTCAAAGGAAAATTCCATTAATTCTTGAGCAGTAGTGAAAGTGGAAACCAGACATAGTTGCAGGGTCATTGAGCTTCATGCAGACATCCTTGATCCTCAGATTGCAGATTAAACTGGGGCCTGGCACTGTGCAATGATTGAACCATACTACTTTGTTCACTGCCAAATTTAATTTAAGATCATACCAGCATAAATTATTTGACTGGAAGAGGACATTAAGCATGAAAAACTTATTTTAAGTGAACATTGATTGGAGGCTCCAGCCGACTGTGGCACAAGTCTTGGGCAGCGTTTGTAGGATCAGAGGATTCCTTCCACAAGGCTTTAGAGCTCTCAAGTGTTGGATGGGAAGTCCACATCAATCAAGTTTGAAACTTCCCTTAGAAAGACACCAGGGCTACAAAATAGTACAGCAATAATGTAAGTTACCATCCTCATATGTATGGGTTAGTACGGGCCTCTTCTACCTTTTAGTCGGTCCAGAAGGCTTTTATCAGCTCATTCAATTCCTTATCGCTGTTTTCATTATATTTCACTTTTAGTTTTGTAAGGTGAAGGGGCTAAACTAATGTTTTGGTTTAGAAAATAAAAAGTACATGGATAGATTTAAGTCGATTAAATACCTAAAAAATGACATAATAAACTGACAAAACTATGCAGTTAAAGTTTTGCGAGAAAAATATTGTAGTTTGCATTGAATACTTGACGTAACACATTTCGGGACACTTACATGATATAGAAATGACTTATAAATTACCTTTTTTTTTTAGATTTTACATCTATCACAGGATGCAAACCCGGGTTTCCCAAGTGCAAGTCCTGTATTCGAGGAGCCATCCACCACTCCAGCCTTCCCCCTCTGGTGCATGCGGTTGCTCCTTATACGATGTCACATTCTCCTTCAGTCCTGTAATAATTACTACAGCCACATGCAGTTTGTGCATAACAATAAACGTTAATATAGCAGCTCATTGAATGGGCTGATAACAGCCTCTGGATCTACTAGAAGGTGGAGGAGGCCCCTATAGGCCATACTTATAAGGATGAATGTGATAATGATTCAGCCCAACCACAGCTACTGTACATTGTGCATGAGCAGATTCACCAACCATGTGAAGGACACAGAAGAGAAAAGGAATTAACAGGCAGCTCCAAAGCCAAACACAGGCCCAGTCCTGCTGCGTTGCACATCATGAGGGATGTGGGGGGTACAGTATGCTGTAGCTGGCTGAGTGGCTAAACAAAAAGTAGCTTAAAATACAGATAGGAGAGTATGAAACAGCAGTATATCTCACAGTGTAAGAGGTCTAAAAAAATCCTCCTGCCAACCTCAAAGTTAACCATGATTAAAGTAACTTCCTGACATTACCCGGGAATTAATTATAGCACAGTTGAAGCAAGATTAGACTGTTGGTGTATATATAATTGTATTCACTGTGAGAAACCTTTATCCATTAAACCCTGCAGCTCGCACTGACATCTTCTTTGTGATAGGTGCATGTTTTGGTTGTGAAATAAACGAGACAAGAGGAAAACACAGCAAGTGAGATGTAAAGAGGAAGGAAACTGTGTGTGTGTGTGTGTGTGTGTGTGTGTGAGAGAGAGAGAGAGTGTGTGTGTGTGTGTGTGTGTGTGTGTGTGTGTGTAACACTCACTTCCTCAGTCTTCTTGGTAATTACTGTTGACCTGAAAGATGATTACTGCTACAGCTGTACTCCCCCCTCTCTCTTGCCTGCTCACTCACAGTTCGTTTTTCAGTCTCACTGCCTCACTCTCACTTTCTCTCTCTGTAAGTATGCTGAATCCCGATTTAACTTAAAGTGTTAAATGTCATCCTTGCACTTAAACTCCTTCCATTACATAGAGCACCACAGACTCCACTTTACACAGGTATGTGAGTGTTTGTCCTTTTTTTCTTTTCATGTTCTCTTTTGTACTTCTGCTTCTCCTTGTGTCCATGAATCCCACTCCAACATAACCAATTACATGCTGGACTTACAAAAAAACAACTGTTTTTATGTTCGTGCACATGTGAGTGTCTGTGAAATGTATGTGAAATCCTCACAAAATACTCCTTTTACCAGCTAATAAACATGAAGCAATGTTAAATTATTGTTTATTAAAATTCATACCAGGCCCTACTTTATCACACAAACACAAAAAAATGCACACTCTGCTCTGCTCTGCATGTGTGTGTGTGTGTGTGTGTGTGTGTGTACAATAACAGTAACAGAGGACCAAGGTCACTATGCTAATTAGAGAGATGGTACCACTGGCAGTGACACTTCACACCTCCCTCCCTTCTTCTCTCCCTTTCTTCTTCTCCCCTCCACTTTGTCCTTGGCGCCTCCTGTCTTTCTTTCCCCTTCTCTGTCTCTCTTTTCTTTTTTACCTCTGCTTCTTCCCTTTTTTTGGCCTAGTTTGTTCTCTTCATGTGACCCCCCTTACCAACCCTCTCATCCTTTTTTTTTGTCCCACTCCCTCCTCCTGTGTTTGTCTGCAGCAGGTGCTGCAATGCCTCCTCCAGAGTCATTAGTTACAGGGTTGAGTGAGGACAGATAGTGAAGGATAGAGAGAGAAAGACGAGGGGGAGTTGGGGGGCTTGCTGTGATGAGAACGAGAGAGAGGGCAGACACACAAACACACACATAAAGTGAACTTTGTTGCATTTATCAGCCCTGATTAAACCGGTAAGTTTCTTTCTTGCATGTGTGTGTGTGGTAAAAGCCAGATGCCTGATATTCTCTTCAAATGGTTTACTCATGTATCCAGTGTGTGTGTGTGTGTGTGTGTGTGCGTGTGCATGCTTGCGCCTGCCTGTATATTCTGTGTGTGTGTCTGACAGCTGAGGTTAGTGATGGGAAGAGGAGGACAACAGAGCCGACTGACATATAAAAAGATGAGAGGAGACAAAAACACATAGACAGGAAGACGTGTGCATCTCTCTCTTTCTCACCCTGCTTTCTGCTTGTCTATCACTCCCTCGTCTCTTTCTTTCTCGAAACTCTGCACCTTCTTTTTTCACCTCCGTTTTTCCTTCCCCTCATCTTTCACCCCTGTTTGTTCAAATGTGTTTGTTTCTTTTCTGTTTCTTTTTTAATGTATGCTTCTCTCTTTTTCCTGAATCTCCTCTGCATGTTTCATTTTGCTCCATATCCCCTCATTCTGCTTTTCTCAGCCAGATATAATACACTATCCTTTCACAAGCCAGCATATATAATGTGGAATGTGATGGTGCTTGGCTGTCTAAAGCAAACTCTGTGACAGTAGAGCATCATTTGAAAATGGGACAGACAACAGTGATAGTGCTTCTGATGTTTCTTTAGCTTTACGTTCTGTTGTGAAATTCAAAGTTATCGCTCCCAGATCCCTCTTAACCTGCTTAAATCTGTATGTATTACAAGGATACACAACTACTGTGTTATGTAGCGACAGATAAGACATATTGTTTAGATTTACCACTACCAGTGATGTCGACGCAGTAAGCCTGTCCCAGGCAGTTGAACGTTATTGAAGGCTAACTGGATTTAGAATTCTCTCTTTTTGTGCAAAGAAGTATAAACTATGTTGATAGTGCAGCTGTGTTGATAATTTTTCAATTTTTCTAAAAGAGGATGAATTAGTTTTTGGATATGTTTGTAGAAGCAGCCAGTGTTGACTGGAGAATGTCACACTATATAACATACAAATGTTGATGCATACGTTTTTCCAATAAAAAAAAATGTGCATAGTGACTGTGAGAGATTCCAGACAACACTGCCCTCAAAATGTATGCTCTACACAAGTAAGTACAGAGTGTACACAGTGTACTACATGGCCGTGTACGAACAGAAGTGCCCAAATGAATTCACACAGCATCAGGGTTGTGTTTATCCCACAGTTTATCAAGGGAATGTTTAGCGAGTACTAGCTGTTTCTCTTTCATGGGTCCTCATATGCTGATGGAAACCCTCAGCATTCACACATCGATATAGATCGATGTATTGATTCATCAGTGAACGATCCAACTGCATCAATGCAATGCTCAAACATCAACGTCATTAATATATGCTTTTATTTTCACAATCTCCCTGTTTTGCTTTGAGAACCAAGCTGAGAACACAGATAGAACCTGTCTTGGGAACGGTTCATGTTCATAAATGAAAGATCATCGCAGGCTAAGCTAACCCATAAAAATATTTGCACTTCAATGCACTGTGGCAATTTATAGTGAGCAGAATATCTTTTTTATTCTTTGTATTAAAAAACAATGGATTGTTTTTCATTTAAATATCATGACGAGATGGTATAAATGTAACAGTTTGTGTTAAACGGGCATATGATGTTGTCTCACATCGATCGCAGGCCCCTAAATTGAACTGAATCAAAGTCGAACCACAGCAGACTTTGTGATATCAATGAATATCGAATCATACTGCACAACACTGCAGATACTGATTTCTTAGTCAAATTTATTTTTAAAAGTATTAAGTAGAAACACTACAGGTAAATCAAGTAACCACTATGCTGAATGTATTTACAGACAGAAATAGAACATTTGTAATAAAATAAACACCTAAATGTGTATTTTGGATGTATTCTTCTGAATGAAGCAAAATAGTCCAAAATATCAAAATACAAGTGCATGAAAATGCTGCTTCTGACTGCAGTCTGTCTACTTAATAGTATTATAGTAAAACCACTGTATTCTTTGTAGTAGAATTTAACAAAAAATATTATAAGAACTGGTGATGACAGGCTTTCATTCTTTAGAAAGAGCTTGCTATGCAAGACATCAATCCCTCCAGACACTGTGTCAAATGAGACTGCCACAATAAAATGTATTTAACTTCTTGTTAATTCTAGACAAAAGGATCAAATCTGAATGTTATCCAAGCTTCTGCTCTAGTTAAACTTCCAACTGCAAGAGTCAATGGAAATGCTTGTTTTGCAATAGTAGTCAAGCATGCTCATATTTTTTAAACGTATTTTAGAGATCTATTTTAAAATCTTACATTAGACATTTGATTAATTAAAATGTTCTTTTCTTCCCCATGCACTCCACTCTTGTGTCTAGTTCAAGGCAGAGTTGACATTGTAAAATACAGATAATGAATCACATTCAGTTTGAAGTGGAGGACGGCGGAGTGGCCAAGGACGTGTGTGTGCATGTGTATTCACAGTAAAATGCACATGCTGTACCCCTCTGCGTGAACCTGCTTCTTTTTGTGAGGCGGGACCACCTCTGGTCCAACAAAAGCAGGAGAAGGACAATGAGGAGAAGGAGAAAAGAAAAGGAGAGAGAAAGGAGGAGTGGGAGGGAGCCTAGTGAGTGAAACCCAATCGAATTAAATGTAATCTGGCCTGAATGTGCACAACCATCAGCTGCTCTCCAATCTTATTAACCCTGCATTACCAGCCCTGGGTTGTGTGTTTGTCTGCGTGTTCACGTGTCTTTTTATGCCATCGTGTGTGGAGGAGGGAGAGAGATGGAGGAGTTAAGTGGATGAGTGAGAAAAGAAAAGAAAGACATGGACGAGATGGGAGGATGAGAGAGTGCGAGAGGCTGGGAGATGGAGAAGAAAATGAAGATAAATACGGGTGTTTGGGTGATTAATGTGCCTCTGTGGCATTGCTAATGAAAAAAAATATTTCTCATAATAACAGTAATCACTATAATTTCTGGTGACACTTAACAGTTTCTTTTTTTTGCTGCATTTACTTGTGTATTATACCATCAAGAGGGGAATGCAAGTGGACAAAAATCATGAATACGATGCTGTAGCCACAATTTAAATCGTAGTAATTAACCTAACATACTTAATAGAGTCTGACAGAGCAGTGTAAACAGTTACACACTCAAGAACATTCTTTGAGTATAATTAACAGTTTTGGAGTACCAGTTGGTCACATCTCTTGCTGTACACATTTTAGATTCACAGAATGAGTCTGATTCCATTTCTGATTCTGAAAAATATCGCTCTGCTCTGCAGGATGGGACACAACATAGTTTTAGTAAAGACAACAGGAAACTGTGGCATGTGACTAAACCACTATTTTTAGACAGCTTTAGACAGTACTTTTGTTATTGCTCTATCTCTATTATAGTAGTAATTTATATGTCATTTTAGATATATCATAATAGCCTGCTTGGACTTTTTAACACAATAATTGTAGCACAAGACATTTAATATCTTTAATAAAATGTAGTAATATATAAGTTAATTTCTTTCACATTGCATTTTAACACGCAAAGAAAACCTATAAACCTATAAATCTATTTTATTACACTACATTTTTCTCTGTGTGTCTACAGTCTATACTATGCTCCTGGATATGAGTTTGTTGTTTGAAAGAACTTGCTCTGTTTATCCAGCCTGCAGTGCCGTATACCTTAAGTAATATTCAGCCAAAAGCCATTCATCCAAAGGTTCCTGACTTATAAATACTTTATGCAGTGTGTTCATTAAAAATGATAATTTTAGTGCTTAAAGCAGGAGTCGTGCCTTTTCTGTGATGTAGTTTGCCAGAGCTGTCATAAAAAGAGGTTGACAGCATAGATTATAAAAGAAGTGGATGAAGCCACTGTGACATTACTCATTGCTTTGCGCACTACAGTGTTGAACCTTTAAGTCTGGCATTCTGGCTTCCACCATCCTGTTTTTTTGGAGCCACAAACTTCGTTTGGACAAGATGAAGGAGCTTACAGAGGTACCATTAGCATAGCAAATGATTTGATTTGAATGATTTGAACTTTGATATTAATTTGGATGTTAATTTTGGATGTCGAAAAACAAGCTTAAAGCAAAATGTACTTAGTGGAAAAACTAAATAACTGACTTCATAGAGTGTCAACAACTGAATGATGAACAAGACATTTTCATGTTCATGAAGTTAAAACAAACTCTGAAAGAGTTAAAGATAAAAACATGGAAAACTCACAGCTATTTAAATGTACACAGTGTCATGTATACGCATTGCTACTCCTTTCGCAGGGTCACTTTCACTACATCAATGAAGAACAGGGCCGTTTTTTCCCTTAAAAAGCCTGGTTGCTGATTGCATAGAACGCTAAGTAGGATGTGACATAGTATTCAACGCCACAACAACATGAGCCATTTGTAAAAGCCAGCGAAGCAGTGTTGCCAACTTAGCGACTTTCAGACCCCCCCTAGTGACAGTTTTTCAAAAGAGCGACTAGAGACAAATCTAGCGACTTTTTCTGGTATCATTGGAGACGTTAGGAGACTCGTTCTTACTCTTCTTAATGAGCAGCAGTCTCTCCCAGCTGCAGTCACAGAGCCGGAGGGGATGTTAACAATAGGCTAACAGTTAGCTCTGTAGCAGTACAGTGTGCTGCTGCTGAAGGAGGAGTTTACTTCTGATCTCTGTTTGTTTACAACAAGCACCAGACAATTCACGATCACGATGTTTATGATCAGCGGAGATGCTGTGTATAATTAGCCATGCTGCTTTGTTTATGATCAGCGGCGGACGTTGAGCACAGTTAGCGAAGGCGGCCACAGTTGCGTCTCCCGTGTATGTGATCATGGTTGAAACTGTTGCTAAGCGATTGTGTGACAATCGAATACCATACGTCACCTCCAGAGTCTCGTAAATCCCTCTGGGGCCTTTTTTGTAATGGAGACATGCTGAGTGAGCGGCCTTTTGAGAGGGCGTGGCCTGAGACTTTCCCAGCGGCCACTCTTTCCCCTAAAGAAAACATGGCTAATCTGACTTCTTTTTGCAACCAGTTGAGTCTCCCCCTGCTGGCCATTAAAAAGAAATCAGGCTTAAGGCATTTCCACATTGGATTTTCTTTCAAACCTGGAGGATACATCCACTTCTTTTATACAGTCTGTGAAAACAATAACAATAATAATAAACAACAATAAAACAATAAGTTAATAATAATAAATAATAATCCTTAAATAATAAGGACATTGCTGAGGAGACCATGAATACGGTTAAATTGGGATAATGCTTTTTTCTGTTTTCAGTAGTTTGACAACATCTTTGTTCCTAAGTGTGGTGCATTTTCCCAGAGATCACTTTGCAATCAGTGTCCCACTGAGACGGCTCCTTATTGTTGATGAAATTTGAGGTTTCTTTGAGTTTCTCATCAGTTTAATTTAATCAAGTGCTTACAGCGGCTGGAAAGTGTATCACAAAGAATGTTTCTTTGGAAAACCTTACCTAAAACCTGCTGTTTTTAGGAAAATATGTGGAAATGCCTTCATGGATAAGGTGCTGCGAATCTTTACATCAGCTGATTACAGAGATGAGCAAAACAGATTTTTTCTTTTTAATATGTTGTTAATATGGTGTTAATTTAAGTCACATATTTTTAGTTTTATATCTCATAATGTGCAGATGTCTCTGTGAACAGCAGCAATTAACACAATGTGAATTCTGCAGTTCTTGACATCATGCCTGGCAGCAGAAACAGAAGAGAAAGAAAACTAGGTGGTGCTTAAGTAGTGATGGATGCACTCTGAAAGAAAATGTCCCAAGAGCTCAAAAGCTGGATTTTGTGTAAAAGAAAATAGCTTTAAAAACTTAATCTTTTTAAAATTTGGGGGATTTTTGCTGCGTTAAGAAGAGCCTCTGTTTTTTTTGGAAAGTATAGAAATGTGGTCCCAACCCATAGAATAAATAGAGCAGAAAGCCAGCAGCTGGGCCATCTTGTCATGACATGACGTCATACGAAAACATAAGTACACTGCACAGTCAACACACTTTATTATGAGCCAAAATATTGTGTTGTTTATACAGTGACACAGTTGTATTTTCTCAACATTATCTTTAATTGAGTAAAAATAAAGTACAGGTCTAAGAGGTGGCCATGTAATAGATCGCTCCCTCAGGCTGAATGAATCTGCTAATAGCAATACGAGATAAATGTGTCAAATGGATTTAGATTATAGGCTCCAAAACAAATGTGGTAATTTTGATGAGAATTAAAGTATCAGTATAGCGATCTTCATTGCTTCATATTTCAACAATACAAAGCAATAGGCTTTATGGCTGCAGTGGTATACCTGTTTTAATTATGTCATAGTGTGGAAATGGACCGTTAAAATACTATGTAAATTTGCTTATTTATATTAATTTATTTGTTTTCAAATGGAAGACTTTTTACTAGGGATAACCTTGACAAGTAAACTATATGTTGGTTTGATCCAAACATATTAAATCACAGTGGTGGAAAATGTGGTCATATTACTTTCAGGCTATATATGGCTGCTAAATGTCTGATTTTATTTAGAAGTACTTGGAATGTAAAAAAAAAAGAAAAGATCAGCCTATTAATAATACTGTTAAAAAAATAATAACTCAACAACAGCATAGGGATACTGGGTAACTCTTTATAATAAGGTCCTTAATAACCATTAATTCACAAGTAATAAGGCCTTGTTCTCGCTTTAGATCCGGTAGTTGCAAAAAGCATAGTTAACTTATAGTTAACTTATAATAGATGAGCAATAAAGTATATTTTAATATCAATAAGCAAACAAAATAAGATTAATAAAGGCATAGCAAAGACATAGTGGGTGGGTCATGGGTGTTCGTAATGCCATTATTAACACTTATATAAACTTCTAAACACACAATAATGTTAATAAGCATCTTGTAAGGACTTACAAGGGCCTTATTACTTGTTAATTAATGGTTATTACAAGGACCTTAAAAAAGCGTTACCGGATACTGTTTCATTAACAAATAATTTATTATTAGTCAGAGCATTCACATAAGCAAGTAGCGCTAGCAGAGCTTTAACTTTTTGAATGTTTAATAATAATTTTCTGTTAGAATCAGTAGTGGGTGTGCATTGAAAATGCTGACGGCGGCAAAAGGTGGCTCTCTCTTTTTTTCTTTTTTAAGGAATTAAATTGGGCCCAAAACTACTATTTTCAACTACAAAAAGCAGGTAGGCAGAGAGAAAAGGATGTGTTCTGTCTGTCCTTCAGTCTGTTTCAACACTAAAGACAGCGGTACACATACAACTGCACACCTTACACACAACAAACAGAGATGCCATTCTAAAGCAAAAGCTAGTCACATCATGTGTCGGACAATTATTATTATTATTATTATTATTATTATTATTATTATTATTGTTATTATATAAATATTTTCTATAACAGTTATCGGACCATGAAAATGTCATTCCACTATACAACAACATTCAAAATCCTATTATTTAACCTGAAAATTAGATAACGAGCACATACGGGGCATTTTTTTGTTAAAGTAAGGTGTTTTTTAGTTGAATGCCTCATTCAGGACTGAAACCCTTCAGATTCAGTATCACCCCAGCATTACCCTTGAGAGGATGGAAAACAAAGAGGAATGAGGGAAATATTGCCACGAACAGAGGAGGAATAGAGTAGGCAGCTGGAGAGTGGGGGTGGTGCTTGGTTTGATGGAGCTGGGCTGAGAACAGCTCTATAAGGACGGAGATAACTGGAAAACACTATAAAACGCCTCTCCTCACATTCTTTCCCTCTGTGGAATTAGCCTTTGAGTGGGCTGCTGGAGCGAGGGAGGGTGCATACAGAGATTGATGGAGGGAGGGTGTGGGAAGCCCGAACTGTGGCAAGGGAGGATGGAGAGAGATGGAGTGAATATGGAGTGGGCAGCTTGAACTCTGAGAGAGGGAGGAATGCAGAGTGATCAAGGAGAAGGAGGAAGTACAGGAAGGAAATAAAAGGCTAGAAGAAAAAGAGGGTTTGAGGAAGAAAAGGGTGTGTTCCACACACTGTGGAATACATATGAATGAAGTATATTATTGCTTGTAGGAATGGCCGACTAAAATGTCCTTATTTTATGAGGACACTATTAAGTCTGTTTTCTGATTGGCTGTTCGGTCCTCACATCTCTCATTGTTATTGGTGGCCAGGCACGTTTGTTGTTTATCATTGGGCAGACAGCAGAGTCGGCTAGATTCACAATCCGATGGCATAATTCAGCCATCGATCAAACTTTGTGGACAGCAGTAGCCAAACTGCTCCTCTAGACAGGGAGAGAGAGAGCTTTCAGAGTAGAATATCACAAATCAAATGCTGTAACCTTTTAGTATGTCTGAGTCTGCACATGCCCACTGAAAACCAATGAGGCTTTTTCTCTTGCTGTGCCTATCAGCCTGTCTACTCTACCTCTTCACTTGTCCTTCTTTTTTTCTTTATTTTCTCCTGTCTTTCATTTTCCTTCAATCACACATCCCCATTCCACTTCTTCCTCTTGAAAAGTTTCTTCACTGAGTTCCTCAGGGTTTGTCGATCTAAACAGGGATGCACTAGGAATGGTGATGATGGTTGAGCGAGACACCTGCAATGCCTGCTGGTCCTTTTAACATTTACTCAGATGAAAGATTTGCATGCATGTGTACGTCTCTGCCGCAAAGGTGAACCGATTTGTAGCTTAAGATTCCAGATGAAACCAGCACTTTATAAATCAGAGATCTGTGGTCCCAGGGAAAACTGTGGCACTGACATGTAAACGCTGCTTGGTTCAAAAGTGCCTTTAACTTTGTTTTGTTGGACTGTTTCTTGAAAATAGATATACAGTGTGGGCTTTTACCATAGACTGTATAAAATAAAGTGACATAATCACCATGACATCACCCAGTTGTTTGTGTACTACTGTTCTGAAGCCTCTAGTTTGGCTGTAATGAACTGCACTATGAAAGTGTCAAAGGTCTAAGAAGAAAACATTTGCAACACCCTGAAAAAATGAATGAATGAATACACATTACTATGTGTTCTCTCCTGATTAACAGGTCGTAGTGGAAGCAACTTGCCAATCACAAGGTAGTCACACCCGATAGCACACAAAATATTCACAAAATAAATTAGGTTTTTGCATAAAATTTGAAAGTAGAGATTGAGACCATGAAGTCATTCGGAAAGTGAGTTGAGAAATCAAGTGGGAAGTAGGGTAATTCTCTCATAGACCTCTATACAATCAGACTTCTCTTTTTAGGCAGTGGAGATGCCCCTTGCTGGCAATTAGAAAGAATGCAGATTTAAGGCACTTTCACATTGGCTTTACTTTTCAGATCCGGAGGCAATGTCCACTTCTTTTATACAGTCTTACTTACACGTATACAGTCTATGACATTTACAAACAACCAGGTATATGTTACAGTTACTACAGTTACTTTCAGAAAATATATCAATTCTAATATAGGGCAACATTTCATAAAAATATGGCAAAACATCATCATGTTACACATTGAAACTAAAAATATCTGCATATCTGGTATCGCTAGGGCTGTATATGAGGAAAGATCTCATTTCCTTTAGTTGAACTGATCCTTAAAAATCTTACGGATAGATTGAAGTTCCAATTGTGCCAGCGTTTACTGAAAGAAAAGTAATGGTAGTATTAAATCGCACATTTTGAAAGCTATAAATCACTGTTGTAGGGACTACATTCTGATTGATGAATTTTGGATCAGTTACACTTCCCTTGTTCTGCAAAGAATTGCAGGAATATGAACTATCCATACTAATAAATCAAATGAATTAAATCCGTGCATTGCCGAATATTATACTTTATCACTACAAAAGTGATTGCATTGAGCCCTGAAAGGATGTGTGGGAACTTTCTAAACACTCAAAGCAACATTTCAACCTTCAGGGATACATGGTTTCAGTGGACAGGGCGTAACTGAAAGTGTCAGATTGAGTTAATGCAACAACAGTCCCTTCTACATTAAAGGTCATGAAATCTTAATTTCTTGATAATGATAAAATAAGACTGCTTTTTCAAGTAAATAAAGTATATTTCTGTGCTATATGTACTTTTACTTTTTACATTCATGTTGCAGCTAATAATGAAAATGATAATGGCAAGAGCTCAGAGGATCCAATTGACTGCCACTGGCACTTCTTTTTCAGGACCATTCACATTCTGGTTAGAGAGGGCAAATGGGACATTAGCAGCCGTGGTCCAGCAAGTGGAGGAAAATTCCTGGCTGCTCCTATGAATGTTAAATATAGAGGTGCTTGGGTTTATGCTCCGATGCATGCTATTATAGTAAATCATATGTAATAGATGCTTTAAAGTCTTTGTGTGTCTCTGGTGTGTGTGTCTGAATGTATAAGTGTGTGTGTGTGTGTGTGTGTGTGTGTGTGTGTGTGTGTCTTAGTGATAAGGTCATTATTAATTGGCTTCGTGGTAGGTTCTTGGTGATCAGATCTTATATAAGTTAGATTTGAGGTTATGGCACTGCTGGGAGCCGAAATAGGACAGGCCAGTTTGTGGTGGGTGCTGGTGTGACGGAGCTTTAACGAGACTCTGTCTCGGGAGGACACTAAAGCTGCTCAATTTGGGCTGGAAGTGTTTAAGAACCCTTGTTAGAGCCTAATGGCTTTGTAAGAGGGGAGGATGTGGTTTGTACAGGTAAAATGAATAGATGAATGTGAGTGTGCTGTCATGAGGTGTCCTTGGTGGAGGATATGATGGTAATTAGGCTGCTGTTTTCTCAATGGTGTTCCAGCGATGAGCCTACTTAACCTCTTGACGGTGTCTGTGTGTGTGTGTGTGTGTTGAAACACTGAGTGTGTGAGCACTTACCAGGGATGAAATAGTTAGATGTTGATATCTGTGCGTGTGGCTTTGCATGAGCGTGTGTGTGTGTGTGTGTGTATGGCTGCCCTTTAGTATTTGCTGACTCAGGCTGGTTTTCCCTTTCTAAAAGTAAATAACCTTGGTCCGCCAAGCTGTCAGCTGGCCCCTCTGTGCCCTCGTCCCAACATCTAAAGGCGGCGAGAAAATCTCTGCTCTCACATCTGAGCACCACGGCAACACGCACCACAAGCACATCTTCAGAGAGCCTGCGTACTGCAAAGAACTTGTATCTTCAAAAAGCCACCTTCTGATGAAAAACTGGTACAGTTTACATGCTTTTATTTTCTGCCAGCATATTAAATTAATGCCTTTACAAGTTGCTACATATTGCTTTGCATGCAGCGTCTGTAGCACAGAGACTGTTCTTCAACCAGAGGGGCTCTGGTTGAAACTCATACACTCACGTTGCTCAAGTGGGAGTGTGATGCAGTGGCTGCATTTGGTTGTTTTTTGTCAAAGCATAACGACAGCCAATAGGAAAAGCAACATCTCAATGAGAGAATCCCAATATTTAGTTTTGAAACCTGGCCAGTGGTTTTTGTGTGGCCCGGGCAAACCAAGCTGATCCAAACCAAAGCAAAATGTAAGAAGGGAGTAAAGTTGGCAAAATTGTTTAGTTAATAAGGTCAGTCACACAACTGTTTGTGTGTTTGGCTATTCTTTATAGAGTTAAGCTATCTATATATCTATATATCGATCTATATATCTACCTCTATCTATTTTTCTCTCTGTCTATATCTCTATCAGTCTATCTATTTGTATCTATATCCATATATCTGTCTATATCTCTATCAATGTATCTATATCTCGAACTCTATCTATATCTATCTATCTATCTATCTATCTGTCTATCTATCTATCTATCTGTCTATCTATCTGTCTATCTGTCTATCTGTCTATCTGTCTATCTGTCTATCTGTCTATCTATGTCTCTGTATCTCTATCCTTATATTCTGGTCAGTTTGTCTTGATCCAGTTCTGTCATTAGATTCTTCTCACCACTACTTGTTTTTCTATCACTTTTCCCCTGTTGTTTTGCTCCTCTCTCTCTCTCTCTCTCTCTCTGTCTCTCGCTCTTTCTCTTTCTGTCTCCCTCTCTCCATCTCCCAAGCCATCCCCCTGGAGGTTAATCCCTCCGGTTTCAAATAGAGATAACCATGGCAACAGGCCACGGCTTTCGAGCTTTGGGTCTGTGGGACAAAAGCATTGATCAGGATGAAATAGTGTCAGGTGTAAGCACAAAAACACACAGCACGCACACGTGTACACACTTCTGCGTGTGTTTGTATTTGAGGCTGAGAATCCACTAACCCTGACTTTGCTGCTCAGTCACTCATATTCTACTGTGTGAAAATCAACCAAGTATACATGTAGCTGCTGTTGTTGAATCGATACATTGTTAAGTCTAACAAATCCCTGGAACAGGATGTGTTTAGAATGATGAAGACAGAAACAGGAAGAACATGAACAGTAGTATTAAAGTAAATAAAACTTTAACACTGGTACAGCCAATGTGACATTTATAGACCCAATTCATTTTAAATGCATGTAACCCCCTACATCTCTCAGTTCATGTCTTTTCTTAACATGGGTTTATTAGTCATCTTGTGAATTATGGAAAGTGTGGGATAAAAAGAAGAAAACATATGATAATTTCTACTTCAAAAGGCCAAAGGTCATTCAAAACAAACATTGTTAAATATTGTTAATGAATCTGAGCACTATTTTCTGTCTGATTAAATAAAGCAGAATTGTTAAATAAACTTATAAAAATATTTTTGTCAACCTACATATCGTCCAAAATCAACAACTTCTATACATACCTGTGTGTGATTGCTGGGGCTGTTGCATCAAGGGGTGAAAAAATGACCTTGTGGTGGTTTTGGGAGGAATTGGAATGTTGGCTGTTCTAGCCTAAATATCCATTTGGATGATTTAATAACAAATAAGAGATTTTTAGATATTAGAGACACTTGAGCCTTGAAGTTCCTGTTTAAAGCCCCGGAGTCAGTAGGAAAATGTTCACAGGGAAAATAACTCAATGCCTTTATTGTGATTGCACTCAGGTCGTACTTGCCATCTTCCAACACACAAATTCATTCACACATACTCACTCACATGCACATACTTGACCTTGATAGCTGGATTGCAGCTTGACAGATGTAGTGAGAACGGCAGAGTTGATGAAAAAGGTCTTTTATTGAAGTGTAAACCAGTATTCCTCTCCTCCAGGACTTTATAGCCGAGGCCAGCAGAAGGTGTGGGTGGACATGGACAGCTTAACTCCCCATATTACAGCAAGTCAACCAGCTTGTGTAACTTTTATAACTGCTGCAAGTGTTATATGCCCTTGGATAATATGACAGTCTAATTTTTTGACTTGTATTGCAGTGCAATTAAGGTGAAAATGAGGTTACAGCTTGAAGCTCAGCGTTTACACTCCAGCATTGACATTTGTTTGCTTGCTCTCTAGAGACATTTTTTTTCAAGTGTTTACATGCAGGATACGACAGAAGCATGGTGAGATTTATGCAGTCATCACCTAAAGTGGGAAGAAATCTGAATCTGAAGTCTTCCTATTTTCCTCCATACATTTCAAACAGCATTTCCTCAAAGTCATCTTAACTTCCATATACGTAACATGACACAATGGCAACACCATCTTTGGTCAGAATCAAATGTGTCTCCCTTTCCCCCCTGAGCCAATGTGATTTTGTGTCTGAGCCAGTGCTTTATGTTTTAATCACTGCAGTGCCGAGGGCACAAACCTACTCCTCCCCTGCACTTTTTGAGAACTTTTTTAATTTTGCACTTTCCCTTTAATTTGTTTTCTCTCTGGCTGTGGCTCTTAACTCGGTTTCCCAATAATTTGTCTGAGGACAAGCCACATGCCATTAGCAGGGGGAAAAGAAAGAAAGAAAAAAAGACCTGCATTCAATAAGTTTGTCTAAAAACTTTCTTTATTAATTTTCTCTTTCCTTATCCGAGAAAGTGCTTCCTCAATGATAATCCAGCAATCCAGCAGGCCTTCAGGTTTATTGCATTTTTCTAATGAAATGCTCTGATACAGACAGGCAATCAAGGAGCAATTCTATGAAAGGAGAGGAGAGAGAGGGGAAATACAGGAGGCAGTGTGTGAGTCATTTTGAGGAGCAGAGCTAAACTTGCTTTTAATCTGTTAGAGTGGGTGGTAGAGGGTCACAGTGTAGGCCGCACACAGTGTACCCAGGGTTGAGGCTCGCTCTTGACCAGCTGACCACTCATCCTCTCTCTCCCCCACATTTCCTCTCACTCAGAGGCTACAGACAAATGCTTACTGTTGTTGAAAAAACTGCTTCCCAGGTCACAGTTGTTATAGATGCATGAGTGAAAAAGTATTTACTTAGTAAGTAAGTATAATTCACACACACACACACACACACACACACACTCACACACACACATATATATATATATATATATATATATATATATATATATATATATATATAGTACAGGCCGAAAGTTTGGACACACACCTTCTCATTCAATGGGTTTTTCTTAATTTTCATGACTATTTACATTGTAGATTCTCACTGAAGGCATCAAAACTATGAATGAACACATATGGAATTATGTACTTAACAAAAAAAGTGTGAAATAACTGAAAACATGTCTTGTATTTTAGATTCCTCAAAGTAGCCACCCTTTGCTTACTAGAATATAAGACATGTTTTCAGTTATTTCACACTTTTTTGTTAAGTACATAATTCCACATGTGTTCATTAATAGTTTTGATGAATTTAAATGTCAATAGTCATGAAAATAAAGGAAACGCATTGAATAAGAAGGTGTGTCCAAACTTTTGGCCTGTACTGTATATATATATATATATATATATATATATATATAAAGATCTATATTTGTTTGTTTAGATAGAATACAAAGGTGCAGCACTATAAAACTGACTTTGAATTGTGAGAAACATCAGTCTGCAATTTTTTTTTTTATTATTTAAACTTGATGCTATTGACCATTTTATTTGATTGTAGATATCAATGATTCAGAAATCATTTTGTGCTGCCTTGCTTGGAGATATTTTTCCTTTGTCATTATAGATGCTTTTCACAGCTCTGATGTCAATTTTGGGTCTTCTTTTATTTTATTTTCGATATCTAAACTGCCACTGGGCCTCATAAAAGACACATGATCCATTTTCTTTATTCTTATGCTGATGATTCACCACTTTATATTTCTCTAAAACCTGGTCAATCAGTCAATGTAACACTCAATTTAGTTGTATGTCCTCTAGGAAGTGTAATATTTTACTCATAAAAGATACTTGGCTAGAGGCATACAATCGTGTTTTCATTCAACAATAGCAATTTCAATAATCATATTTCTTGCAAAAGTAGTCTGTGTTATTATCCCAACTTGGTTGTACTTTTGCAGTCATGCTGTTTGACTTTAACTTATTCCAGGAGACAAGAACACATGATACAGATTCTTAGGTCTGATTAATGGCCAGCAGCAAGTGTTAAAATCAGTCATTCTGAATATCTGTTGTTTTCTGCAGCACATTTTGCAATTGTCATGCATGAGCCTGCTGGAAGGTCAGTCATTCCTACAATTACTTCATAACCAAAGGATAAACTCCTTTCCTAGCCAAATCACTACTGACTTTTAAAGAACTCTTGAAGGACTCTTTTATAAGAAGGTTGTTCTCTAGTTTTTTCAGGTCCTCTATTCCAACTATGCATGTTTACTTCTATAATTTCAAATCAAATGCAGTTGATGAGGTGATAAATGATTCAATCCTGAATCTTAAATGAGTTCTGTAAATATTATTATTAGTCATAGTAGTAGTAATGTTGGCATTAAATGAGAATAGACTAGATTGCAACTGTCTGCTGCAGTTACATTTGACAAATCAATCTTTCTGTTATATTTATCATTCCATTCTCTTCCTCACTTCCTCTTCTTATCTATTTAATTTCCATTCACCCACACTTCCTTTCCTCCTCTCTTGCTCCTGCCTCGATTATGTCAACCCGGTGTGACACCCCTGTTTATGGCTATGTGTATGTGGGTTTTTTTAATTGCTGCTGTATGCCTGTGTGTATGTGGCTGCCATCATTAATGAGTCCCTCTGAACTGCCATGAAACAGGCCTGATGATGCAGCTTTAAATGCACGCACACACACACACACACACACACACACTCTCTCTCAAAAGTGTCAACAGGGTGTGTACCTGCAGAGTCAGAGACTACTCCCCTCCTTGGTTCCAGACTCCATTAATCATTTAGACCGAGGATTTCCCTGAAGCCTGCTCTCTTTCATGCAGACACTACGACATCAGGCTAAAGAGGCCTCGAATGACACTGAAACACATTTATTAGACATACAAGAGTTTTGTTTTACAGTCCGTCAGTTTTCATGACCAATCAAGCGCAGGCAATGTTTTTATTCTGTTGTTCTTTATTATGCAGAAATCAAATCTGTGGGATGGGATCTCTGTGTTGTTGTTGTTGTTGAAGGTTTTATATTCTGGGCAGCATTTTAATCAGCCCCATCTGGACTCCGAGAGGTACAACTTCTTGATCCCTTTTATATTGAATAGTTTTAGAGCACTTGACATGCGGCTCTATGATAACTTTGGTACTAAAATGCTGAAAAAGTATCTCTTAATATAAATTATTTTGAATTTCCACTCAAGGTTATTTCTCTTTTGCTTTGCTTCTGAGTGATTGTTTCAAAATCCACCCATCCACCTCACCTTCTTAAGGAGGCTGGGCTTTGTCACATGGGTGAGAAGTAAACATCATGAGTGAAAGTGATGGGGAAATATACCCAGGGTTGAAAATAACTAGAATTAGTTCGTCAGCTATTTAAAAAAACAACAACAACAACAACAACAGCGAAATAAAGAGCAGAGAGGTTTTATGAAAATTTGGAAACATGCTTTTTTCTCTGTCAGGCATTCCTGAAAAGGAATGGAAATTTAACCTGAGGTTTTACTGAACTTTAGAAAAGACAGCAGTCATGTACACATATACAGTTCATTACATGATGTTTAGTCACACAGAAACACACACCACATACGAGCAGGCACATGCTGGCTCACACTGGATACACGCACACATTTTTGAATGGCAGGTGCATGGAAGAGTGTGTGCTTGCGTGTGTGTGTCTGTGTAGGCCCGTCTCCCAGATCATCCGTCTGCATTCCAGGTAATTAGACTGGCCAACAGCTGAGTCCCATTAGCCTTGATTACAGCATTCAGAACTACAGAAGAGGAGAAAGAGAAAAGAAAGAGGGCTAGAAAGAGAGGGATGTGTAAGTAGTGTACATGCTGAGTATGTGTTTAAAGCATTATGTCTGTTATGTGTAGGTGTGTGTGTGTAAATCTTGTACACAGGTTTTTATGAGATACAGCAATGCCTTGGCATGGTTAGTTCCCTTGGGTCTCAACAGTCTAATCTAAGGAGCTCTTTTTGTGTCTATGTCCATAAGCATATGTTTTATATTTCATAACATAGCTCTTCAAAAATGTATTTTTCTCAATTGGTTTCCCACAGTGGGCGCTCAGACATTTTACCAGTCAGCCAAAGCTGTAATCTTAAACCCAAAATGGATCACAGGCTGGTTTCGTGTGGAACCCCACAAGATAAGAAACATCACGTCTTTTTAAATGACCCTGAATGTCACATTTGGGTTTTCTTTGGCTGAAAAAAGTCCAGGACGGAGCAAGAAGTAACAACAACCACAAATCCACAGGAAATGACACCACTTCGACTCAGCTGTAAGGAATCAGGCCCACACTCATAAGTTGTGTTTGTGTGGTCGCTCTGAAGAATAAACATCAACAACTAAAAACGGCCCGACAGATGTAACACTACAATCAACGTTGTTTAGTCTGTCTAGGCATCTATCCATCTAAGATCGTTTCCTTCAAATCACAGCCAAGGGGAATTGACACAGATCAACTTCATGAGGCATTCTGATCTGCATTCAGCCCGGGAAATGTCTATTTAATCCGTCCAGGGTTTTAAAAAAAAAAATAAAAAAATCTCTGTATCTATATCTCCACATGCAGCCTCTCTCTCTCTCTCTCTCTCTCTCTCTCTCTCTCTCTCTCTCTCTCTCTCTCTCTCTCTCTCTCTCTCTCTCTCTCTCCCTCTTCTATCTCTGTCTGACCCTCCCTCATGGTTTCAGTGTCTCAGGTTTGGGTGATTGATTCTAGCTCTGGACGGCTGGCAGACGAGCAGCCTGCACACTGTTGTGCAGCAGGGACTGCACTCTGTGATGAATTACTGGCCTTTTAATACACACAGTAGAGACCGTGTGAGAGGTGGAAAAAAGAGAAAGATGAGGCATGACAAGGGGGAAAGCCATGTTAAAATTGCAACAAGAAAGAGGACAGTAGAGAGCAATGCAAAAGCAAAAAATAAATATATATATATATATATATATATATATATATTGAGGGCTGGAGAGAAGGAGAGGCAAACATGCAAATAAGTGGGTGAATTGAATAATAACTGCATGTGTGACTAGAGAATATGAGAGCTGTGTGTGTGTAGTCCCCATTATCTAGAAAGGCCTCTCTCATTGCTTTAAATGAGTCATGCAGAGTGTGAAGACGCAGGCAGTGTTGGAAGCCAGAGGGAAGAAAAACGTTCCGCCCGTCATGAAATTGAATTAAACATTGAAACATAGTCAGTCTCTCACTTAGTCAAGTGTGATGCTATTTCTTTGAATAGTCAGGGTTTCTTTGCCACTTCACAGCCACTAGAGAGCCACAGAGTGGAAAACAGCTTTTCTGCTTCTGAATATTTTTAGAAGTATACCATCACTTGAAAAGCCTCTAACCCCAGTTTTGATTATATTTGAGCATTTTCCTCAGTCCTTCAAAATTAAAAAAACTCTCCAATTTAGCATAAATCTGCTGTAGAATTTACAAGGTTGATGGATCAATCTTTGTGGGGTTTTTTTCCTGTCTGATAATGTGTTATTTCTTGGGAGTTGAAGGGTTGAGAACAGCAATAAAGTCCAGTTTTATCGTGGCACATATTCAAAACACTTCTCTTTTTGTTAAAACACTTCTAAATGGCTGAAACATGCATGAATGCTTAGGAAATTTAACCATATTTCGATGTTTCAATATTTTATAATACAATACAATACAATGCACCAGGCGGAAATATATACATCAGCAAAAAAGCAGAGCCATTTGACATGTGGGTGGTCTGTTTAGACCTGTATTATTAAAAGAAAAATACATCATATATACCAGGGATGCACAATATATAATAGGCTGATAAATTATTGGTCAATAATGGCAAATGTGTATTATCATATACACGGCCGCCCATAAAGTTGGAATAAAAACATTTTTTTACCTCTTTCTATAAAATGATTGCAACAATGTGATTTATTCTTTACAGATATAGTTTATATCTTCTCGAAAGATTATTAATCAATCTCTTCCAAATATATCACAATGAAAATGAAACCACAATAAACAGAGGATTGTGTCTGAACACAGAATGATTCAAACTTCATGGGCGTCCGTGTATTACTCAGATAACAAAGTTAGAGCTGATGATTAGAGCTGCTAATATGAAGGCAAATTGCTTTTAATGATAAACAAATGCAACATCTGCACACTCTGGCTAGTCAGAGATTTGATATTTAATGTCCGATTTGACTGTCCGATTGTGTCGAAGCATTTAATTCGATTTCTCACACAAAATTTTCCATAGTTTGTGAAGTTTTTGATGCAGTTTACGTGCAAAAATAAAAATTTTAAGAGGTGAAACTGTTGGTATTTTGTTTGTTGTGTTAGCAGGAGTGATGTGGTTTAGATTTGGTTAGATTAGAATTAAGAAATACTAAATCATCTATCTTTGTGCCCTTCTATCTCAGCCTTTCGTACTCAGGTGTGGACAAAAACAACAGGTTATGAACTTGTTTTTAAAATATAAAAATGTGAAATTTGTGGTTGTCTTATCGGTATTAGCTAAGAGAAGCAGATGGTTATCAGTTATAGGTGTCTTCTGATAAAATTCCATATCTTAAAATCCTAATATGCACAACTGACTAAAATAGCATCATATTTAGACATAGTCTGTCCTCTGTTTCTGACTACACCAGAGAAAAGTCATGCACATTAGAGGCAGCAGCAGCCAAACAAACACCATGTCTACAGTAATACAGAATGAACTGACCAAAGACTAACTGATGAGGTAATCAGTGTTGATTTCACTGAGCCTCCAGTCATCATGAAGATGGAGAAAAGTGTATATCTCCATGGCTAATGAAGCCCTGGGGATTTCAGGGTTTAGGGTTCATAAAGTATTTATGGTATGTTCATTAAGTATTGATTAAGCCGTTAGAGAGCGTTTAGACACCCAGACAATCATTATGAAAGATTAGAACTTGGCTTGAGGAAGAGGAAGATGGAGGAAGGCAGGAATGCGGAGGGAGAAAGAGGTTGGGGTGAGGGATGAATGGAAATGAAGGAGAGCGAAGATGATGTGAAGAAGGAAACGTGAGATATGGGAGCGGGGAAAAGAGCTAGGAGGCATGAAGGAAGGGAAAGAAGGGAGGAAAATTCTTCTCTTTAAATATTAATTAAGCATTCAGATAGCATTTTAGACAGCAAGGCTACCATTATAGGAGATTAGGTTTTAATCTGAGGAAGAGGAGGGGCGAATAGCAAGTAGGGGAAAGAGGAAAGGACAAGAGGAGGAGTGGGGAGCATGAGAAAGGAGGAAGTTAAGGGTAGAGAGGAGGTGGTGGTGAAGGGGGGCAAATGAGAAAGAAGAATAGATGGATTAAAAGAGGAAATGAGCAGGATTACGCATAAGAAAAGCTTGAAAGGTAAGAGGAAGGAGTCAACACGTAATGAATAGAAAGTCTCATTTCCCTAATCATATACTGCTTCTTTATGGAAGTGCTCTGCTAGTTGTTTTCAAAGCATTTCTCGGCCTACGTCTTCACTTAATTTTTCATCTTTCCATCCATCCATTTTCAATATGCGCTCGTTCCTGTTCAGGGTTGTGGGAGGCTGTGATGTGTCATTTCTGATGTGAAGTGTTGCTATTTGAAATGCAAGCGAGACCGCAAAGAAATGTGACATTCAAGTGCCGTCTCACCTCATATCCGTCTCACCATCTATCCAGCATACAGATCCAGCAGGTGTTTTTCCACAGGTATTTAACCATTGCTTTGCCCTCTCTTTACCCTCTAGCACTTCAGCAGGTGGTGTTGCAGTGCAGGGTAACCAGGAAGTTGCATGATAAGAGGTGCAGACCTGCTATAATGATGCAGCAATGAGGTTTAATGGGGCTGAAAACACAAGCTGACTGGCTGGCATGCAGGCTACACAGTCAGGGAGAGGCACAGTTGGTGTGAAGCTGTTTCCAGCTCATGACAGATGTTACAGAGAGAGAGAGAGAGAGAGAGACAAAGAGACGGAGAGACAAAGAGACGGAGGGAGAGAGGGGACAGGGAGAGAGAGGTGAGTCATTTGCAACATGCAGAGTGAGAGATCACTGAGAAGTAACTTTGTGCAAACGGCAACTTTGAGCAAAGTCAAGCAGAGTTCATTCACATGTGGGTGCTCTAAAGCACTTTACTTCATATCCCTGAAGTACTTGTGCAAATAAATGGGTTTATAGCCAACTGTGTTGAGAGATGCTGTAGAGAAATGTAATGATTTCAATAACCCGCCCCTGTTGATTGTGTAGCCATCTCACTCTTGATTTCCCTGGATTGAGACAATAGAAATAATACAGAGAAAACGAAGGATTTTCAGGCAGGCGCAGACATGTGTGTAATCAGGAAGAGCGGAGGAGAGGTTGCGGCATCCCTCATGTTCGAATCCATTCCCCTTGTTACAGTAACTGCAAACTGTACGGAAAATGTGTGCTGAAACAAAACAGCTGACCCACTTTTTGCTGAAACTGGGAAAACCACTGTGAGATTTAGTTTAAGACATATTGTCTTTGGATGAAATTAGCTTGCAACCACATTGACCACGGGGATAGGAAATCTTCTGTTTTACCATTTAATCTTTTTTATGGCTCACAAATAGGGAGATCAGGATTCTGTCAGTGCTGCCTCCATAGACGGCCAGAGGAAACTCTGCTCCACCCTGAGTAACTGTAGACTAGAAGATTGAACTCCTTTGAGTCTAAACGACAAAGTTATTGTTGATAATGACAGAGTCCACAGCCACAGTAAGAGTCTGCAGCACAGTGCAGCATAGCCTCAGGTGTGCTCTGGAGCTAATTTGTTTGAATGACAGAAACTCAGAGACTTTTAACTTAAACAGCGTGACATGGCGATGGATGTTTGTTTTGTTTCACCAGTGATTTCTCCACTGAATTCCTGTAACTTGGATGTGCAATAGTACCTTTATGAGCTTTTTCCTTATTAGCTTTCGACAGTGTTTCACTGCTGAATCATCTCTAGGGTATTCACATTTTTACAGCCTTAAACTTATCCTTTTTATTGTAAAGGTTTCTCACAGAAACTAAGTAAATACATTTCCTGTTTTTCAACCGAGGCCTTATTAAGCCATTATTTCTTATTGTGCATAGCACAATCCCACTGAATCTAACCACTGTGCTGCTTTTTGTCACTGGGTATAAACACGGTCCCATGAGGCTACAAGCCTCCGCACACCAGAATATTTCTTGATTTCATAAACAGAAAGCTCACATTGTAGTCAGATATGTCTGTGTGGTGTGATGGTAATGAGAAGGTCACACACCATGCTTTCAAAAGAGAAAAACTCTAACCCTGTCTGAAAGAATAGTTGGCAAAGTTTACCATGAGAACATGGAGACATGTTTGATTACATCATGTAAAAGTGTGAAAATAATTGAAGGCTTGAATAATTACCCCATTAGACTACACCTTAATTAAGTAATTAAATGATAGATTAAAAATTTTGGTGCAAATTTAAACATGTTTTGCTAGCTGAATGCATTAGGAAGGAATGCTTTCATTGCCAGATTGAGCAGGAGGAAAGATTACAGCCAGCAAATCCTTTTTAAAAGTTTATACTGGCACCTGGCTGTTGTTTTAAGACAAGAAAAATGATGAATCTGTCCTTTGATAAAAAAAACAATATTTGGTCTGTGTTGAGCAGTGAAAATATAGTGTACGCACATCTGTGGCAAGTTAAGGCCTTGATGATCTTTAAAGGGACAGTTCACCCCCAAATTTAAAATACATTTAGTGATTTTAAGATTAAGATTACTTTATTAATCCAACAGGGGTGAAACTCAGCCTCTGCATTTAACCCATCTTTTTTTGGTGGGCAGCACATTACTGGATGCCCAGGGAGCTGTGTTGGAGTGCCTTGCTAAAGGGTATTTCTGTCCGTGACCTGCTAGTCCTGGGATTTGAACCAGCGACCCTCCAGTTAGAAGCCTGATTCCTAACCTCTAGGGCAAGGACCTTTGAGGAAAATACACAGTTGCTCTCTTGTTTTCAGACACAATCCTCTGTGTATTGTGGTTTCTTTTTCATTGTGATATGTTTCGAAGAGATTGATTAATAAGATTAATAAGAATAAATCACATTGTCACAATTATTTCATGAAAAGAGGTCAAAAGTATTTTATTTAAACTTGATGAACGACCGTGTAGTTCTTATAAGAAACCGCTCACAACATGGTCTGTGAATTATCTTAAATAACTGGGTCATGATTTTTTGTTTTCTTTTTTTTCTTTTATTTTGAGTTTTTCAAATTTCAGAGTGCCATGAAGTTCCATTATATTTGAGAGAAGGCAGACAATCTAGATTGATAAAAAGCACTACAGGCATGGGTAAAAAAAATGTATATTTGATTTTTTTGGGTGAACTGTCCCTTTAAGGGTTCCACAGCTGTTACATATGATTCTACGCCTTTGATGTTGCTGCTTGCATACATGCGCGCGCACACAAGCGTGCACGCAAATGTAAAAGATTGCATTGAATGCCAGCTGCCCTGTGTGGGAAGACAATTGTGCCACTCTGTGTATTGGACACTGCCAAAGGAAAATCCCTGCTGACAAAGAGAGATATTCAGACACAGAAAGAAAGGTAAAATATTTCAGACTGTGTTGCTTATTCTGAGTCACTGATTACATAGATGGCTTTGGTCACAGTCGGTCAGACTTGGAACTCCCACTCTCGAAATCAAACAGCTCTGATGCATGCAAAGGAAAAGCCTCTGTGGATAAAGGAAATATTTACGTTCAAAATAGGCCACATAGGGCAGCTTTTTTTGTCACAAAGTATTCACCAACAACACAAACACGAACACATTTATCACACAAATATAGTTGTGTGCCATAGCTCTAACATGAAACTAAACATTGAGGACTCTTAAACATTTAATTTGAAGCATGCAGCATTGCACACATTATACTTTCTTTTCGTATTTGTTTCATTTTCCATGACAACAGTGGAATCAAATGCACGAACAGTGTCCAATTCCAGCGCAACACTGGATTCAGTGTCAGTGTTTCTTGTGTTTCTGCTGCCTGGGTTTGTGTTCATGACATATGAGCTAAAATATGTGAGACACTGCTGTTTAATATGAACGGCTATCTGATATAATGTATCAAGAGACTTTCCAGGCACTGAGCGTAATAAAATGTGTTGTGAATTACAAATTTGAGTGTTGTACCCTATCATCAAGATTTTTTGAAGTTATTACCAAGACCATAATTAATACATAACATCCTTACAGCATGGAGGGATATAGCAGACGCAGTGGTAAGCTCTCATGAAGCAATGAAACATCATAGAAGCGTTTAGAGAGGCATTCTGGGGGATTTATACATCCAAATACTTTATGAAAACATAAAATAATTGGCCTCATGCAGGACGCGATATATACCAACAAATATTTTTGTTGTATCCACCATTTCTTCTTAATTTATTAGTATTGATTTCTTGGATTCACCAATGTTTTCTAAGAAAAGAGAAAATGTTATTATTATGAATCATACATAATTAGATTTATATATTAGATTATTATATATTGTATTATTGGGTTATTTGTGTATGCTTTAATATCACGTTTACTTTGTTTAAGGTTGTTTAACAGCCTGTCAATTTCACTCCTGCTGAAGTTTTTCTTTTTACAGCCTTTTTTGCTTCTTAGCATGCGCCACAGTATTTGCACAAGGCACAACACCTGTCTTTATATCGTTGATAGTTATAGTTTATGGTTGTTAGCTATGCTAATAGTATTAGTGAAGTAAAGTATTATGATCAAGTGTTTTTTATTATTCAGCACACCTGGTAAAGAGCAGATTTGGATGGTAAAAAAAAACGTTTTCTTGCATCTGGAGTTGACTTGTATTATTATTTCTATCTCTCTTAACAGAAAATTAAGGAAAATATAAGAAAAGGTCAAGAGAATGTTTCTGTATGAAGCCCATGTCTTGAAAATCACATTCTGAGGATTTATAAAACAACCCTTTCTCTCTCTGTGTCACTCTTCTTTTCTGGCTGTCTCAATAGCAGAATGGAGCACCCTCCATCTCTCCTGCATCCATCCCTCTTTAATTTGCTGGCACTCTAGTTACACACACACTCACACACATGCACACACAGGCTTTGGTCTCCGGCGTAGGATCATTTCAATGGAGTGCTGCTAAACAGCACAGAAATAATTGAAGTATACCAGCCTAACAAACTGAGAGGCACATTAGAAGGAACTTCCCTCATTTCCTTGAAAAAATGTAATGCAACTCAGTTAACATGTATGAATCCTGAGGGGCTTTCCTTATTGCTTCAGGGGTTCTGAGAGTGAAGCTGCCTTTTCAATGAAATGTTTATTCCTCTTTTGAGGAGAGTTTGCCACTTGAGTTGAATTCACAGATATTTTTTCAGTGGGATATTCAGTCATAAATATGGAAATAAAGAACTTGAATGGCACTGCCTTAACCTCTAATACATTTACTGCTGCAAAACCAGCTTTTAATGGAGGGTTATAGTAAACACTTTTATTTCTCTTACTTCAGTTTGAGCTTTTTATACACTTTAAATGAGATTCTCTTTGTACTAAGCAACCTCCCTTTTTTGCTTAACACAAGGGCAACCTGATGTCTAGGATGAGTTTAAATCCAACATGTACTGTCATTCACCATCACAGTCCAATCTATGCATTTGTACGGAGCCCCTTAAGGGACATGGTGAAAATAAAATAAAACTTTGGTTTCCCGTGAGCACGAGATACTTTCTGGTGAGCACAAGAAAGTATCTCGTGCTCACCAGAAAGTATTGCATGCGCGTATGGTGTCTGTAAGAACACCCTCTGCATTGCAACTTGTTTCCGTGTGAAAATGACATTACAGGAGTTAGTTCGGCAATATTTTGACCTGGGGCTTCATTATAAGGACATTGCTGCTTTACTTGCAAAAACGACAGTTGTTTTCCCGAGATAACGATATAATTAATTTGAGATCTTGAGAAAACAAAACAATAGTGTAGTCCAGACGCATAGCCAGTAAAGTAATGTATTTGTAACCCGGCCCGTGTGGGACGAGCCTCTCCACACCCTGGGACTCTGCGTTGTGTTGTTTATGATGATGTAGGGCGGAGGAGGGACCAGTCGGACACGGGTGGTCGTTATATTGCGGCTCGGACCGCGTCGTGCTTTATTTCTCACAACGGCTGGCAGCTCCACCTTAAACAGTACCAGTAAACACTGGCGTGAGACAACAGGAAGTCTAAAGGCCGGTGTTGTGTCCTTACTGGCTTCCACACTAACTGGTTGCCGTAGGCTATGATCTGCGCATTTTCTGTTGCGCATGAGCTGTCCGTGGTACTGAAACAACAATCGCCGTTAATGTGAGAATGTGAGAAATCTGATGCAGGTCTATGTTAATGCTGTATGTTAACACCCTATCTAGCCTACTGATTGGGTTCATCTGTAGTCGGCACTTTGTGCAATAAAATGATTTATTGTGCCGTGCGATAGAGCCTACACGCATGTTTTGTCTTTACTGTTGTATTGTGTACAGCCTTTATAGAGCTCTGTTGACCATTAAGAATTAACATGTAGAGCATCTATTGTGAGACCCAATACTGGTGATTCATTTCAAGGTTTCAAAGAAGCATTTTCAATCAGTGCTGAAGTCTCCACAATAAACTGAAATATGCAACTTGTCCTTTCTGTCTGAATTTGTTAATAAATAATTATCTTTATTTTAACAGCAACAGGAACAGGACCCCACCAACCTCTACATCTCTAACCTGCCACTGTCCATGGATGAGCAGGAGCTGGAGAACATGCTGAAGCCCTTCGGTCACGTCATTTCCACACGGATACTGAGGGACGCCAATGGCCTGAGCAGAGGAGTGGGCTTTGCTAGGTATGACACATACACTAACATCTCTCCAATAATCTTGTTTTTTATCAAAAAGGTAGTTCAGTGTGAGTAACTGACGTTACATTCCCCACAGTCAGTTGTGATTTTCTGTTGTACCTGAGAAAACTATTTTTTTGTTCAAATTCTTAATCACATCCAGACATATTTAAATGTAGGTTTTTGTTGGACAAACTATAATTACTTATCAGGCGCAATATAATACGAATTCAGTTATCACACTATCGCACATTCATTTTTCACATTCAAGAGGCAGAATTACCCTGAGTTGACTCCCTGCCATTTACAACCAAACGACTTCTAGCTGTAATAATATAACTGCACATTCCTGTACCCTTGGCCCCTTCACCCTCCTCTGTGTGTCTGTGTGTGTGTGTGTGGGTTGTGTGTATGTGTGGTCTTCTCAGTTACACCGTGGAGTGTGCCAGTGATTAGAATGCAGTCAAGGCTCCATTCAGGGTCACTGACTATGTGTAGAAAACCCAAGACACACACAGAGACATGCATGCTCACGTAGTCTCTCTCTCCCGTCACCATTTTTCTCTCTCACACACACACACACACACACACACACACACACACACGCGCATTGGCTTTTGCTTGCCAAGCAGGCAATTAGTCATTGAGCTGTGATTGGGTGAGCAAAGCTGAATGGGGGCAGACAAAGAGGACATGACACACAACAGATCAGACTGAATGGAGCTTTTAAACCCGGACAAAGGAGAGGAAACCCCATAGAAAACACACACACAAAAACACACACACATGCACAGGCCTACCTCAGGCATTTTGCTCAAGTATGCATAGACAAACAAGCACAATAGGCGGGCGTTTAATGTATTACTGACACATTTGCATGTACACATATCCACACAGTGCATTCACACTTTAATAACAACAGTACATTTCGTGCATATTGGATAGTAGCATAAAGGAACTGATTGTCCTCTCGTACCCCTTCTGTCTCTCTCTCTCTCTCTCTCTCTCTCTCAGGATGGAGTCTACAGAGAAGTGTGATGTGGTGATTCAAAATTTCAATGGGAAATTCTTGAAAACCCCTCCAGGCATGACAGGTAAGTGTCCATCACCAAGATGATTGCACTGCACTGCTTGTGTTTTTCTATAGTGAGAGCAAGGCCTTTCTCTATAGGTCAGGGTGCTCATATAGATGCAGCACTATGTGGCATCAATCTCCCTACACACACCAAGGTTGCAGCACTCAAAGGTCAGACTATTTTAACGTGTTATTTTAACTCAGTTTACTGCCAACCTTTTAAATGCACCTCCAGTATGTTCAGAGGTTTGTTTGTGTTGAAACAAATGTAATGGAATTCGTCTTCTTTGTCTTATTGGTGAGAACACAGCAGTCTTGTCACATTTCACCTGTGCACAGCTTGATGAGGAGAGCTCACATGAATGTGCCTGTGATAATCTCTATAAACAGATATCTGCAATTGAATGCAGAATCTGTAGGCAACAGAGCAAGAGTTTAGTATCAGAAGGATACTGGTTTCCATTAGTAGTCTGCTTGTAGTCCGACTTGTATTGGCCAATCACGTTTGAGCAGGCATTGGTTGCAGGTTGCATTCAGGTAACCGGTCCTTGTGGAGAGCAAAGTAGAGTCTTGGAACCCATCGGCTATTCTTTTTGTTTGTTCATTTTAAGATTTTTTATTGTAATCTATCTGCGTTTATATTTCCATCATCAATTGGCTACTTTTGACTGACACATGACAGCCAAAGTCTTGGCCCCTCATTAAACATAGTCGCTCAAAGTGCAGCCCACGGGTCAATGGCAGCCCACAGAGATGTTTTTTGTGGCCCCCAAACGGGACAGGAAATGCATACTTCTGTTGTGCATTTCGGTACTTTCACTTTGAATACATACATTTAATATACTCAAACAAACGGAGGACTTTCTCTCAGGACAACAGGGTTCATGTCCCATGTGAATACAAAGTAAATTACTTTTTACGTAACTTCTGTTTTTTGCGTAACTTACATTGTTTGCGTAACTGACGTAACTTACAGTAGTCTTGCCACCCTCGTGACTACTTCACTTCTGGCATTTACATACATTTATTTACTGTTTAAACTGTTTCTACGCCTCACCAGGACTTTTTTTTACCCTAAACCTAGGTCAGTGATTTTGTAACCTAAATTCACAGAAACTGCAGCCTTTTTTTACAACTGCAAATCGTACATGTATGTATAACGCCGTATGTGCTATCTCCGTACCGTGAGCAGCGAAATGCTCATTTTGACAAACGCTCATATGTGTTGTTATGGGTGGTATTGACAAACGGTCTGTTCTGTGGTTTAGGTTGGAGATCTTGTTGCGTTGTCAGACCAGTAGCCAATGGCTTCCAACATTTGTCTGAGTATTGTTTGAAAAAAACAGTAGAAATACTCTACCTTAGTTTTGGTAACAAAATTATATTTTTCTTCAGAACATTATTTTGAAGGATAAGAACGCATGTTTTGTATTTTTGATTAATTACACTTAAAACTGTTGCATCTATCTGCTGTATTTTCATGAATGAATCACAGGTTTTATCAGTTACAGTCGCACTATGGACATCTCAGCTTTTTGGTGTTGCAACATCTGTCTGTGTACAAGCAGTGTCAGAGTGACTGATAATATATCAGCATCATCTCTGCTGCTCTCTGTCCCACTCCTCAGACCACCTTGAGTTGATTTAGTAGGAAGATCTGAGTGATTAATTGACTATTGACTGCGCAGGACACAGATTGAGATGCACACATGCACAAGGGGAAGAGAGAAGGGGAAAGATGGGGTGTAGGGAGAGACAAAGGGAGGGAGAAAGGATGGGAGAAGAGGAGGAGATGAGGATGAGATTGGGGATGTCATTGGCGTTAGAAAAAAACACGAGGGGTGTGTGGGTGTGAGAGAGAATGACATTTACAGAGAGAGAGAGCGCCAAGTGGGGTGACTAAACATGAGTGAGATAACACAGCAAGGACAAGGTGGTAGAAAAGAGAAAGCTGAGGTGGGGAGAAGCAAACTGAAAGTGACAAGGAATAAGAGAGAGAAGAGATGGAGATACAGAACAATCAAATATAGATAGAGATGGGAGCTGCACCACATGGAAGAAAATGGAAATCAAGGACAGACAGAGAGAACTGTGCCCTGTGCCCTGGCAGTATGATTTGTGAGGTAAAGCATGGTGGGCGGCTCAGTTTCTCACCCGGATACACACACACACACACACACACACACACACATATACTGCTGTACTTCTATATACTGCGAGGTATAGCTGTGTAATTTTGTAGCAAGTGAATGATTCATTCCATCCATACCTGTAGCCATCTGCAGCCTGTGTGGGTGTCTGTGTGTGTGAGAAACACAGAATCTTAACTGTGACTTTCAGCACAGTAAACAACCCCGAGCTTCATGGTTGTGCTCAGGTTGACAACTCAATTCTGTGACAAATCTGAAAAGAAAACTGTTGCGTTGCAGATTGTTATGTATTAATCGAGAACACTGTTACAAATTGTTGACCTGGTTTATTTGATCAGAATATAATGTCAGAGAGAAATTTCACAACAGGTTTTCATTTAATATGAATTAATGTTTACACTTCTTTGTGCTAATAGATGTTCAACTACCTCAAAGCCATTCTCATCAGTATTTTATGTTAACAAAGTATCAAGTGACATATCATCTGTAATGTGGAGACTGTTCTCCCCCTAAAAATGACACCATAGGGAGTTTGTACAAACAGTTATTACGACCTATATTTATATTTATTGTTAAGGTGAATATGCCAGATGAAAGGTTGGGGGATGTGGTATAAAGAGCGACAAAGTACACGGGAGGAGGTTGGGGTGGCTGGACAGGTCAAACAAATGTAAGACTTTGACTCAAGATCGCTGTGTGTACCTGTTTTTTTGTAATGGAGAAGCAGATACACTTATTTTGGCAAGCTACAGTAACTAAGCTAACTGCCAGCACATACCTGTCTAAAAAGAAAAAAAGGCTAACTCAGCGTTGTTTTTAATCCACACCCTTTCTTCCCTCACTTTATTTTATTTTTCTGCACTGTGTCCATCGTTTTTGTGTCTTCTGCATGCTGTGGCTGGGGGCTGCACACCCAGTGCCCAAAGACTGATGATGTGTTCCAATACCCATACTTCCATGAGTACACTTAAACGCAGTACACTATCCGCACTTACTAAGTACGCAGATTTCAGCAGGTGAGTGTTGTTCCAAATCTAATACTCCGTGGTGCACTTACCGGAAATGACGCTCGCGACAGCCGCCGCGGCTCGTCACCCGCAAAAAACTTCCTGCTTTGAACGGCGAAAAAATTACCCTTTGTGTTGTTTAATCTTTACTTTTACAATCCGGCAATATGGCTCCATTAACGCAGCAAATGTGGAGAATGCACCGGCATCGTCAGCAACGTTACCTACTCCTCCTGATGTTGACAGACAATGCTCCGATGTTGTTTCGGCCACCATTACAAACATGTTTTTCGAGCTGAGCGGCACTGCCTGGCTCCGCCTCTTCCACTACGTAGACAAGATGGCGGCCGTTGAGTGGGTATAGTGTACATCGTTCCACACTCAGCGTTTTGGCCGTTATGAGGGCAACATCCGGGTCCTTTAGGTACACTTCTTTTCGCTTCTCACTTCGATCGGAATCAGAACACCCTGCATACTCAAACTAAGTTTAGTAAGTACGGGAAGTATGGGTATTGGAACACAGCATGAGACACAGAAACATCCCAAACACCATGAAATGAAAATAAAGAGAAAATACAGGCAGATAGCAGGGTCTCTGCAGAGACAGACGCCACCACACACTTCTAGTGGGTCACAAGTGATGATTTGAGGGGGATTATTTTTGTCCAAGTCTGTCTTGTAGTCTTACTCATTCTGCCTTTAGAGTTGCTCTCACAAACATAGACACACATCTGTTTATACCCACCCTCTTGCTGACCTCTATATTGAAAGAGATGCATTGCTTGTCTTTGCCAGGGCTCTGAGCTCACAAACCAGTGAAATTGGGAGAATCTGGCCAACCAAACCCACTGTGTACTGATCCACAAAACACACACAAATACACACTAATATTACCGATCTAATACACAGAGAAACGTGTGTCTCTAAAGCCAGGCTCTGTTGATTTATGTCACTGGATTTCTGTATCACTGACAGTCTGTGGCATTTCCAAAGCTCTTGCAGTAGCATTGTAACATATCTTTGTGCTTTATTTGGTTGTAAGTCTACTTATTACTTACACTTGTCTTTAAAAAGACACAAAAATCACTGTTATCAGAGATTAAACATTTTGTCCTAATGTATGTGTGCATATCCTTGAGTGATGTTTGTCCCTTTGATTAATACCACAGTCTGTCCATCCAGGCTGATGTATTGACAGGCAGCAGTAATATTTTACCCTCAAGTCGTGAGATTAATGCTGGCATTGATCACTTGACCAGAGCTTCTATCAGCCGTAGTTAACAGGAAGTCTATTGATCCTCAGCTTTCTGACTTCTACTGGTGGTTCCTGTCAAAGAGATAGAGTGTCTAGATTGGATATAAAATTGAATTTCCCTGCTTTTTACCTTTTATTGATACAGAAAGTGCTGGGTTTTAGTCAAACTTTATACAGATGTACTCATACTGGCTTCATTGTTGAAGTTACTTTTAAACAAAAGATTTGTAGATTACAGTTGGTATTGTTTCACATGTCTTTATAGTGGCTTCACAGTTGTGAAAATTTTTGTTTTGTTTTGAAAATGTTTTGTTTTGTGCACTGTAAACAATTGTCTTGTAAATTAACAGTAAAATACTGGCAGCAGGATTGCCAGCATTCTACTGTTAATTTTACAGTTCCTCTACTGTTATTTACTTTACAGTATGTTACTGTGATAAAACCACATACTGAATTACAGTAAAATCCTGCATTTCATTGATTTTTACAGCAGACTAAAACACAGTATAGCGCTGAAGCTAGTTGCAATATTGTTGCTGTATACAGTGCAGTAATATTTTGTAAATAGAGCATATTACTGTCTGAAAGCCAATTACTATGAATTAAGTGCTGTCTTCACTGTAACCTCAGTAATTTTAATATACCATAAACTGAATGAGTTAGTTAAGTAAAATACAGCCATTAAAAATGTGTACAAGAAGAGACTTAGAACATATCATATATATATATATATATATATATATATATATATATATAGATAGATAGATAGATAGATAGATAGATAGATAGATAGATAGATAGATGTCTATCTATAGATAGTAGATAGACATAGATATCTATTTCATATATTTTATGGGAAACGGCAAGCTATATATATAATAATGCCCAAAATGCATTGTTTTCTACTGTACAATACCTTTTTAATGGAAAACAGAATGTTACTGTCACAATTTGGCTGTTTTCTTACAGCAATATGTTACAGTGTAGCTGTCCTGCAAATTCGACATTCCAATCTGGTGTGCAAATAGAGTAATGTTTCTGTGTATTTACTATACGTTGTAATTCTGTCTTCTCTGTGATCGTTGTTCCATCATTTTCTGCCCCCATACTGTGAGGGAGAGAGGCGGCACCAAGGGGAAGCCTTCCTTATCCTTCTATCCAGCCATAAAGAGCCATAAACACATCTCCCACAGCTTCATCATGACCATATCACCTCCTGTCAAAGCTTAATATAATAAATCTTCCTTGTTCTTGATGACAGATTCAAACAGTCAGCACTTAATAAGAAAAACAGTGCAAAAATAAGTGAATGTTGACTTCAAAGGTTAGCCCAAAGATAAAAACATGAAGTGATGATTCTGCATTTCTTTTGATATCATGGAGCAGGGTGGAGGAAAATATAACCGGGCTTATCCTGCATTTCTCCACTATCACACTGTGAAAATATACTTAAAACAGGATTAATATCTGACTTCTGTTCTTAAGAATCATTGAGTTGTTATTATTATTATTATTGCACATTAGTAAAAAACTTTCTCAAAACCAGATGTGTGAGTCAAAACTGTGTCAGATTACTAGAATAACATGACACATTCCACATTCCATTTTATGTAACACATAAAATACATTTCTATTTAAATTCCTTTTTTTTTCATTTTACTCCCCAGAACCCATACATACACTTCACTACATATTAAGTCCTGATGCAGCCCATTAATACAAAAAAAACTGCAATTAGTCCTTTAAATCCTTGAATGAGTGTTCTCTTTTGTGTCATGAAAACAGCAATGATCTGGTTTAACAAGTAAATAAATATTCGCAGGGTACAGGAAAAAAAAGGGATTTTTTCCTCTCTATTTTGCTCTCTATTGCTATCTTTCCCTTCTGTGTCTTTTTATCTGTTTATGTATATGGTTGTTATTAATTCTCCCACTTTATCACCTCTGCCCCACTTCTAATCTCTTTTTCTTCTTTTACCTTGTTTTCTAAACATCGTGTCTCTCTTTCTCTCCCACTATCTGATATAGTGTTTAGTTTTAATAGTTCTCTTTGTCCTGCCCTCCCTTAATGGTAAGACAAACGGAGGACAAGAATGAAAAGAGTCCAGATCTCAGAGAAGGCCCATTATCATTCAGTAGTTTCAATAATAATCAGGAGGCTTTTAAAAGTGCGTGCAGACTTAAATGTGTCTGGTATGATCATGAAGCATTAAGCCCCCATTCATTGCAAAACTGGTTCAATACTTTCATAAATGGGAAATGAATTTTATTTGATGTTCCTGATAATGGAGAAAAAAATTGAGCGAGGCTGTTCTGAGAAAAAGATTGTGTGATTATGAGGCAGTAGTGCACTGTCAGACCCAGCCTGCTTACATGTGTTATTTGGAGCCATTTCTTCCACGATCAAACAAAGCTATGGCTGTTAAAATGTGATGTTTATGAAACATTGACCAAATCACATCAATGCTGTCAACTTCTCATAGTTGCAAAGACATTAAGTAATATCTTAACATCATTTATAGAATCAAATTCTAAAATAACTAGACTGGCACTTGGAGATGGCAGAATTCTGCCAGTGCCATTGATACATCCATTTCCTGAGTTGAGAAGTCATTCTTCTGAATTTGGTGCGTTTATGAGCTTAAAACAATGTTACAATAAGATGTTTTGTGTTTAATTGCTTAGAGCATTGAAAGAACACATTCATAGCATGTGTATATATATATATATATATATATATATATATATATATATACTAAATGCTATATATATTTGCAGGTCAGCAAAGAGCAAAGATCAGGTAAGCCATGGAATGTGATCAATTGTTCAGAATTTACCTACAGCACTTGAATGCAGCACAAATGCCCAATCTCATCTTAATCTTAATAAAATGTAAAAAAATGTGCATGCATGATCTATGATTCAGATCTCAAAAATGTAATTTGGATTCTTCCTTGGCCCATGGTACATCCTTCTACAAAGTTTCATGAAAATTGGGCGAGTAATTTTTCTGTAGTATGCTGACAGACTGAATCCATAACCTCAGAGGGGGTGGTAAATATGCCATTGGATCACTGCATTTTATTCATATCACAGCCAGTCCTTTTTGGGTTGCTTTATGTTGATGACGTGAAATTGAAGTTTATGTAGTGAACTTCCTCTGCCCTCGGGATGCTGTCAGGGAATGGTTTGGTTTGTGTTTGTCAGTGCCAGCTCGTACTCATCAGGGTTCAGCCACACAGGGTGAAGATCATCTCACTTTTCTTTTAAACTCAATAACTGTAATAAATGTGTCTGAAATCCAACTTCTCTGTCTCAGCTTACAGGCCTTACTTTTTGTTTATTGAAGTAGATATATGTGTTAAATTTTTAATGCTATAAAAAGACCAAAAGCAACATGGATAAACATTTTCTAATATATTTTTCTGATTTTTGGTGGCAAATAGTTGGCGTCCTCTCATGTGCGATGGTGGAACTAGTCACCCTCTAGAGTGCATATTGTTCTGTCCCAAGGCTTTGAGCTCTTTGATGCCGGGTGTCTTAGAGAAAAGAAAAAAGGACGACTTCACATTCAGCCCAGCTGAGGGAATCCTCATTTTGTCACATTTGGGGATTGGATCCCATTTTCCAAATGAATGATTTCCCATGTTGCTCGCTAATGGATTGGATTGGATTTTAAATGAGAATTTTCCCGTTTGAGGGATTGAGTCGCACTTATATGATATTCGCCCTCTTTTTACAGTGAAATCTGAAACCATGCTTTTACCTACACACTGGTGCCTTGCTCAGAATCACCAAAGCTAAGATCTACAGTGTATATATCCTTCACTATATCCTACCAGGTGCATAGAGAGTAACCTGTGTGTTTCATCCTCCCACACAATTTTCTTTACCTCCTATTTCGTTCCCTGTGTCCCTCTCAACAGAACACAGATGGACATGTTTGTTTGCTCTGCTGGAGTTTTAACAGTTTCTCTGTTGCCCTACTGCAGTTTTCAATATCCCACAGCTCCAATGAGTGGTAGCAGTATGAGATCCACTCTTCACAGTCCAACCCACCCACCCTGCTACCTATGTACACATCCTGTCAGTTAAACACAAAATGCCACAGATCGAAAACTCCATTTCAAATCAGTAAAACACCAGTTCTTTTCTTTTTTTTTACCCTGTAGCATTCACATGTACACACAAACATTCAGACAGGCAAACAACCGCCCTCTCTGTCATTTTATTGACATCTCTGGCAGCTTTCACATCTTTTATTTCCTATTTGCACTGCCTGTCTCTGCAGCGACAGGATGTCACAGTGTTTTCTTTTTTCCAAATGAAGCAAAGAAAACACAAAACTGGTATTAAACTATTCACTATCTGATCCACAAAGCTGTGACACTTTGATGGATAAATTAAACTGGTAAATCAACTTCTGCAAGCCTTGGTTAATGAATACAAATAAATCTTGCAAACAGTTTCCAATTTGAACAAATAAGCACATGTAGTATTTTGTCTGTTCACTTCAGTTACTTGCCCTTGTCAAGTTTGCAGCTCCTGGCAAAGACTTGTGTTGTTTGGTAGCATTGGCTACAGGGAAGCACACACACAGTGACGCACAGCTACAGTACACACACCGCATAGTAGCTCGATGTGTGGGTGGGTCTTTGTTTTTTGGTCCTTCAGTATTTTACTCCGCACATTCTTCAGAGAGATTATCAGAAAGACGTCTTACAGCAAAACAAAACAACTTAATTTTCTAGTCACAAAATCAGAGTTAAAATGGGACTATTTTATGGTAATGTATGATTTTCTGAAACATAGCACAGCAAAACTACTTAAGCTTAGGAGGGTAAACATACATGAAAAAAATGTCTAAAAAGGTAAAATAACTGGGCTTAAATACAGGAAGTGATATGGTTAAATAGGTGAAGGTAAAGCATTACTTAGATATGAAGAACAGAACTCAATTTCAGTTTCAACGCTGACTTTGGGTTTCATGTGGGACACAAAAACTGTGATTGTTTGACCTATGACCAGTGGTGTAGTCTACGTAATACACATGCATATGCCCTATATCCACTGGTAAAAGGGAGTGATTTGCGTTTTAGTTCAAGAATAAAAAAGCATCTGAGGCTACGTTTACATGATAACGGTCTGAACAGAAGACGCAAAAGTGGCATTGCGTCTTCACTTTTTATTCCACGTTTAGACGAGCGTTTTCGGGAGGAAATCTGCGTGCATACGGTGACGCAAAAGTGTGTGGAATTGGATTGTATGCATGCCAGGCGACATCACTTAAAGCGATAAGAGCATCTTTGGGCATGTGGAAGTTTTCACACCACGTATTTTCATCAGCTACTCCTTCCACAAAGTTCTCCACCATCCACTAGATCTCCCAGGTCTCGCCCAAAGCCGCCTGGCTCGCCTCCGACCAATCGGTGCATCCAAAATGTGATAGAGGTAATTACAGATCCTTCTCTGTTCACTAATACTATCTGTACATATCCTGTACATTTGGTGGAAAGACTCCTGTAAGTTTATTAGAGCTGCCAGAGCAGTTTGAAGGTCCCACGCATGGAAATAATCCACATGTTTGTTTATTTTCCTGTACTGGGGCATGTATGTGACGTAAACACATACGTGACATGAGCAGATCTGAGCAGAGTTTTGTGTCTTGTCAGTGTAGACGGACACGCTACGGCGGAGCGTATTCAACTTTTCCACTTTGGAGGGTGGTTTCAGATTTTTGCGTTTTTAAACCCCAAAAACGCCATCACCGTCTAAACGAAAGGCACTTCTGATAAAATATTTTGTCGTTTTTACCCGCAAGCGTCCTTGTGTAAATGGGGCCTGAATCTGAGTCACATTCACTAATGCATAGCCTCCAGTATACATCTTGAGAGCATTGTGACAGACTGGGTATGCTATCAGCATGCTAGGATGCAGCATCAGACACAAGGTGGTGATGGTGCTTATGAGGTGTTGCTCCAAGATGGTTGTTGTTGTAAGATGTGTTGTTCTGGGACAGCTGAGTACGAGTATAGACAGTATACCCACTGCAATAAACTAGACTACACCACTGCCTGTGACCCATTCCCCATCCCGCCGACACAGACTACTAAATAGACTTTGTCCTTTATACTCTGTATCCTTGCGTTCTCCTTTGCTGAACCTGGTCTCACAGAAATCCGTGAAATAGCCACGGATTTCGCTTAACTCGAAATCCGTGGAACAGCCACGGAATCGCTCAAATTTCCGTGAAACTGACACGGATTTCGCTACAATGCAAGTTAAAGACAGTCATATCCCGTGGCTATTCCATGGATATTTGTTCCTATTGGTTTGTTCCAAGTCACGTGACTTTCAAGGTTCCAGCGGTCAGAACAAAAAACATGGTGGACAGTTCTCTCATTTTTAGTGAAAAAATTCATATTTTGACTTTGTTTCTGCATAAAAATGGATTTTGATCACATTTCTAGCAAGAAATATATGTTTTATTTTCTAAATATTCACTCAGTGAATGTACATAATCACTTTGTATGTTGGAATAGCCACGGGATATGACTGTCATTAACTTGCATTGTAGCGAAATCTGTGTCAGTTTCACGGAAATTTGAGCAATTCCGTGGCTATTCCATGGATTTTGAGTTAAGCGAAATCCGTGGCTATTTCACGGATTTCTGTGAGACCATGTTGCCTTTGCTTCTGTAACATCACTTCTGCCTTGATGTTTATCACAATTACTATGGCCACTCGAGGATGCCACTAACTACGAATCGTTTTTAGCTGCTGTTCAAACAATACATGAGGTCTGTTTTATTTTGAAGGCGGTTTGACAGTCTCAAATGTGGTGTCTGTGTAGTCCATTGGTTCACAGCATGGTTCACAGCTTGTTCTGTATCATACAAAGCTCCTGTTACTCACTGAGTTAGTAAAGATGTCTTTATTTCTGCCCACCTGCGTAATAAAAAGTTGAGAATACCACCTTTATGAATAATAAACCAGGTTTATGATCAACCGTGACAACAGTATAAACTTAATAGAACAAAAATAAAGTACTTCTCTCCTCAGCGCTCACTGTGTGCATCCACACTGACTCTTTCTGTTATGGTGAAGACCCACTAAGCAGCCTATTCTGCCTCCATTCATTTTCTATGAGAGCTGAGCAGTTGTCTGCACGGTGCAGCAGTTTGCTCTCCAAACTAAGCGATGATGTTGGGATTTCCCACACAAACTATACCTGTCGGGACACTGACAAGAAAAACACAGTCAAAGGAGGAATATTGTTGTGCTCGAGGCTAGAAAGATCGATTTATGTGTGACTGTAGCAATCATTTTTGCTCATTCGATTTGGAATGGATTTCATTTCTTCAACTCCATGTCCTGTTTACTAAGAATACACACACCTGAACTCTTTAGATATCCATATATTTGGTTCAGACAATGTTAATTAACTTGACACGCCCAAAAGTGACCCATTTTAGGGGCAGACACAGCTGTACCAAAATTCATCATGAATTCATCGCTTAGTGTTACAGAGCCGCAAGAGTGAGAGCAGCAGGGGTCGAACTGACAATTAAAAATGTCCTTCTTCCTTTTAAAGCCCTCTTGTGAAATGCAACAGATTGTGGTAATGTAACTGTGAAAGCAGGCTGAATAATTAATTTGATGCACCAGTTTGAGCAGACAGGTAATCTTGTCTCTGGATGCTTTGCGGTTGTTGTTGCCTCCTGATTGTGTGGCGACTAAGTTTCCCTCTTAGGAATATATAACATTTGTTATTGTCATTATCATCATCAGTATTTATGGCTTGTCACTGTGGCTGTGAATGAATATAAAGTGAATTATTTTCCCCCTTGGAGAAAAGCACAATAACACAATTCTGCCACTGCAGGCATCACCTAAAGCTAATACAGCAGTGACATTACACTTGTCTGTTTTTACATTATAGCTGCAATATAATGTGAGTAAAGGGGATTTAGATATGTCCTTAGCTGATATTGTGCTGTAGTACCATACACACTGCAGTATTGGTAGAGACTGTAAGTAAAATTTTGCATGATTTCAATGCCTCACCCAACAAATGAGCTTTCAGATAAACACTAAAAAATAATGACTCCTTTGAGAAGATTAATTGTTTTAATAAAGTGAGTCAATAGACAAAATGCCTTAATAGGTTGCCTGATTTTTGCAGTGTATCCTTTTTAACTTTTTACACATTAGCCAATAGTGATTAATTAATAGCCAGTGGAAATGCTTTCACCATTTGTGCCTCATTAAAATTCTGACTTGTAAAACTAATTTTGCATTAATGACAATTATGGCATGAATGACAGATATCGTCAACCTCTGTATTTGATAATTAACAAAATTAACTTTTCAAACAAGACATCTAGTTCTTTTGACTCTGTTCCCCTTCACTTAAATAGAAACACATGCACACACAGTCATAAACTGACACATACACATAAATATATACACATTTTATTTTGTGTTAATCCTACATTTCAAATTATTATTTTATTTCAATTAGTTTTCTGTCTCAAGCTACAGCTCAAAAACTTAATCTTCTCAGTATGTCGGATGTTTTTTGGCGGTATTGTGAGATGCAATGACAGTATAATCTGACATGTCAGATTTAAATAATAATAGGATTAAACTCCAGGTGTGTGAGAATGTGGCAGCATGCAAAAAAATATATATAGATAAAAGAAACCATTCTCTCCATTTATGGGCCTGTCCAAATGTCCTAAATATTGGCCTCCTGCAGCAGTCTCTGAAAAACACTCAATCCAGATTCACTAAGGCAACCAAAATATTTTAACACTATTGATGTGTGTGTGTGTAGGCGTGTTTGTGCATGTAAACACTGGCCCATAGCGCTGAGCCAGTGTTTAATGTCTGGAGCATTTCACCAGCCCTCATACAAAAACAGCTTACAGCAACATTGCTGTGTATGTGACTTTTTTATGTCCGTGGATGCTGCTATAGGGGATCGGAGGACAGACACTGACCTTATGTTAACTCCTGTTCTTGTCACTTCTCACAAAACAAAGTTACTTTACTCACTTTATGTTAGTCTGCCATTCTTTAGCTGTCACATCATGGAAAAAGACATTTCTAGATTACTTGTACTTCCCTCTCTTAGGATCAGCTACTTAGCATTTTTGCATCACTAATTCTAACAATAAATGGCCCAATTTTTTCATCTCTTTAGTCTACCTTTCCTGTCTATGTGATGGGCCTGGTGCCTAAAAATAACAAATTCAATTCACAACACAGAGGTATCCTTTTCATGCAAATATCGAGGACGAACACTTGTTTTAGATCAGCAGCAGTGTCTGCTGTCTTTGTGTGGTTCTTCAGAGAAGAAAGTGTCCTGACTATAAACTTGACAAGTTGTCATCCGTTGACAATGTGTCTTTCTGTCTGTCACACCAGTAAAACAAAACAGCAACAGAACGCAGTTGCCGCCTTTAAGTCTCTGTGTGTGTCCTCACATCACATATTTTCTCATACTTATGAGGTAGAAATCATTCATCACGCAAACACACACACACACACACACACACACACACACACACACACACACACACATCAATGAACCTATGAGGGCATTAATACATTCTTTCCTTTTCCTATAAGACAAATAAATCCTGCCTGTGTCATTCTTAAATGTATATTTTGGCATATTCTGATCTGAAGCTAATCCTGTCTTTGATTGAAAATTAAAATTCACAACTATTTTATATGAATAATAGTCATCGTTTCAACTCACCTATTATTACCATATATTCATTCAAGCTAAACCCAACTCGTGAAAGCTTTTACATTTGCATGATACAAATTAAATATCATGAGAGCTTTTGCCAAAGTCTCTCAAATCAGCCACAGTAGATTTATTTAAGAAACTCACTTACCTGATTTTGCACCAGATGAACAAGAGTCTGAATTTAGTTCTTCTGAACTGCAGTAACTTGTGCTCAGATTGTCAGTACTTTGGAAACAGATGCTCTGGAGTTTTTAACCCTCCTCTCACGCAACAAAAAAACCCCACATTGATTTTGTATGTGAAAAATAGTGTGTCAAACAGTGCTATGGTTTTTAATGTGTGATAGGATGAATTTCCCAAATCTTTACTGTCTGTTGATGCAGTAGACAGAGAAAAACATGTGTAAAAGGGACTTGAAGTAACTAAATTGTGTTCCTGTGACTTCACAGTTCCTGGAACTATATGGTTGAAAGCGGTTGCTATTTTACAGCATTTCTTTACCTCAAACAGTGATGCTGAAGAATAAAGGCCCACAGTTCTGAGTTGATAATGCTGAGAAATGCTGTGTTTCCTTTCACGTATTTTATGTGCATATTTAAATATCAAAATAAAAAAGATGAATTGAAACAATTAAGTTGATAAAACCTCCTCAATTCAAAAACATTTTTACATCCACTTAAGGTTTTTTTTTGTCTTTGACAAAGAAGAGCAGATACCAAAATGGGATTTGGAATAGCCTTTTCCAAATAGATGAATTCCTAACAAACATTTAACTCACATGAATGATCAGCTGTTTCCGCTGGCGGCGTCTTCTCAGATAATTTAGTCTCCAGACAGCATAAAATATGGCCAATGCTTGCTTTCATGAAAGAACAATTCCCAATTTAACCAAAATCTGAAAGACTTCTCTGTGTTTTTCTCTTGTATTTGGGTCAGAGGACCAAGGTGACCTCTACTCCTCCTCCGGTTACTGGTGGATTTTAGCCATGTGTAGTGTACAGTAGAATGTCTGATGAAACTACACTTGGGCCTAGTTTATTCACTCTAAACCGAATGATAGAAACAGGCCTAAGTGCTATCAACATCCAGTAACTTCCCTCGGCTAATGTTTCTTGCACCACACTCTATCTTCTCTAATGTAGTCGTCTGTCTTGATATGAAAAAATCCATCACCTGAGATGTCAATTATGACCATTTCTTGTGTTTATTTCTGGGCCAAGCTCTTGTTTTTTTTACATGAGGAAATTACACTATGTGAGTTATGTGTTGGGGCATAGTGATGCACACACACATCATACATACACCTACACAGGACTGTTTACCAAATGTATATGAATGCATGTAGCAGAGTGGCTAAAAGAGAAGAAGCGATTGAGAAAGCGAGGGATATCAACAGAGGCCCGGTCTTGTGGCCTGTTATTCAGATAGAAATCAGCTTAAAACAGTATAATGACGGACTATTTCTTAACACAATATAATCATACAGCAATGTGTTTCTCCGTCTACTTACCTTTAGAGTACCCATCCAGGCCCCAGGCATTCTAAATAACTCTCGTCTCAACCTTGAGCTCTGAATGCTTTCCTCCACTGAGAAAACCTCTTCTCATTTTTCAGTTTACTGAGACGAAGAAACATTTTTCTTGAAGTAGGCGAGGTAATTGCGTAGTTTGTTTTGGCATTCATAATGTGCGAATCAGTACCGGCATGATGATATCGCCTTTGCTAGTTCATAGAATTTTTTTTTTTGTCTCCTAAGAACTTCTTTATTTCTAAGACACACACAGAAATGAGGATTTGACTTTCTCTACAGTTTGAAATCATTGCCAGTGAAATAAGACACAAGTGCCAGCTAATAGGCTCTTTTAAAATGCAGTCAGTGACTCAAACATGCCTTGGTGGACATATTAAAGTAATGAGTGAGAGGCAATGCATTAAAGTAGGTGGCTTATTCAATTTCAAAGTCAAGAATGTGTCTTTATAAAACAGAATCAGGACATGAACAGAAGACTTGTTGCTGTGACAGCATGCTAATTAGTTTAGGATTTTATCATTTAAGTATTTTAATGGCATTTCAGTACCTCTTTATTTGAACATACTGTTGTGATGAGTTGCTTTGCTTTATTAGTTGCTATGCATCTTCTGTGGTTGCCAGTTAGAAATCCGATTGTTTCTGCCAAGGAAGTTATGCTTTTGGCTCGGCTCACCTCATCAACATTGCAAAATAGGGCATTTGTGCTGCAATAACTGGAAAAATTAGTTGTGGTCTGGGAATATTCACTTGAACACCCTCTCAAGTTGGAACTTTAACATTGTGATTGCCCATCTAGGTATCTAATTGATTTGTAGTTCTGGGAAACTGAACTTAACATAAGACATGAGATAATTACTCTGTATAGATTGTGATGCAGATGCATTCAAGTGCCGTGGCAGTTTTCATTTCATTTTCAAATTACTTTCACCATGGAGATTATGTTTTCAGTTTGTCTGTCTGTCTCTCGGGCATACATCCTTTTATTTTCATGTTTCTTCACATTGCATTAAAAGCATTTGTGCTGCATTCATGTGGTGTTGGAATAAATGGAAAAATGAGTTTGCATATCTCATATCTCATTGCTCACTTGATCTGTTTCCTTTGTTCTTTGTTGTCACACAAATTCAGGAAACAGCTTTCAATGCTTTTTTTTAACATTCTGTTTCTTATGACTTAAAGCTTATGAGCACATAGAAGTTGGAAAAATGACTTCCCAGCTTGGGAAATGGGACCATCAAAGGTGTCACACAACCCATTCTAGTTATAAATTACACTAAAGCACTTTTTGTTCCTTTTCTAACAGTATAACATATGAACATTTATACACATGTTGCAATTGTACATCTCTGGAAGTACACATGCTTTAGTAACTGTAAGGGCTTTATTTATGTGATACAAAGTGATTCAATATGTAAGAGACTATCTAACTACATAGCAAGTGTCTCCTCTGAGTGCCCTGGTTCATGTTAGGATAATACTTTTTATTGTGTTTGTTGAGTCATGCTTATGCTGAGGCATTTCCCAGAAATAGAAACCATTATTGACGCTTTTGTGCTTTCCAACAAATTCAAAGATATGCTTTTAAAATTGAAAAAAAAAGATAAAGCCTTTATTCTTTGGGATAATCCTTCACCGATACAGCCACTTCCTGCCATTTCAGAAGCCTGTGGGGTGTTTGAAGGCTGCAGCCTATCAGGTTGCAGTTAGACTTTGGTGAACTTTTGTATGGGAGGTCACACTCAGCTAATCCAATTTGTAATCAAGGCTTTCTTCTTTCTCTGGTCCAGAAAAGGACCATGTTGTCTTTGGAGCAATCACAATCCCAGTCTATGGCCCGGGGTCAAGCTGTGTGGAGTTATTTAGCGTATTAAGTATGCCTGTTTGGTTTGTCGTTTGAACCACGCTCAGCACGCTTTGATGATTAGCCCGTGGCTTTGTTTCCACGTCAAGGCTGTTTTTGTCGAAGTGTGGTTGTAGGGGTTGTAGAGATGGTGCGATAACTGCTGTTGTTTAGATGTTTTGGATAGGGGTGGAAGAGACAAATGTAAGTGCTTTTTTCAGGTCCAATTGATTTATGTAATGTTTTTCTTTAAGCCGCAGCATAACACCCTGTATTTAAATCTTATCTTTGAAATGCAAGTCTTAAACCTAATGTGTCAAATTTCACTTTTTTCCCCTGCTATTATGATGATTAATCTCCATGTTTGTCCTTGTCTTCCTTTCTGTCTGACTCACTCTGTAGCCCCTGCAGAGCCGTTGCTGTGCAAGTTTGCTGACGGAGGCCAGAAGAAGAGGCAGACCCAGGTCAAGTATCCCCAGAATGGCCGACCGTGGACACGAGAAGGAGAGGTGAGGCATAAAAGTGTATTAAATCATCAAAAAAAAGCTCAGCAGTACCCGTTGTAAAAGATCCTTTTCAGCAGCCGCAGCAGCTTTTTCTTAAAACACAAGTACAAACGGCAAATTGTAACACAAGAAGCATGTCTTTCAATCAGTTTGTTACAAGTTAATCCTTTTTACCCTCTGCCACTAGAAATGAAAGCAACATAAAATATTTCCTCAGACAGAGTTATGCCGCAGCAGATATTTTCTAAATCTACAATAGCCTCTCGCTTCTCACACTCAGTGAGAAGCGAGAGGGTTTTTAAGAGGAAATAGTAAAGTTAACAAAGCCTAGAGTGGTGTTATTGTTACTTAGTCACAAGTATGAGTACAGTATATCCACAAACCTTGTTTAAACCTTTTCCTACTCAGCTTTCTAGCAAAAACACAGCAGTAATCTTATCATAACAGTCAGAGAGGTGAGAGTGAGATGCTGTTGGATACTGTACAACAGATTGTACTGCAGCATTTCAAAGCTCAGTATCGACAGCTGCTTCACAGAGGTCATCATTTTCATAAACTTTGAATATCTGATTGATGTTCCCTTTGACATCAGTTTCTTTTTCACATTCTATAACCAAGTTTCAATAAGCTGACAGGCCCCCCTACAGAGTCATTATCAGCTTTCATTTCCAATAACATACTGTAGGCCGAATCAGAGATGCTGCTGACAGCATGAAAGCTGGCATGTATAAAGGTTGTTAAATTTAAAATACAAGGTTTCTGCGAGACCCCAATGCCAAGTTGTTTTTTCTTTTGTTGAAACTCCCACCTCCAGTCTGTCATCTTCAGAAGAAATGAAACCTTTGCGCAGCGGATTGAAAGCAGATTGACTATTGCACAATGTAGGGAGTTCAAAAGTTGTTAGTGTCGATACCAAAGCTTTAATTTACGGAACAAGGGAAAGTGAATAATAATGTCGCCACCCACACACGAGTACAGTTTTTACCAGTTTCCCAACATTACATAGAGGTAGGGAAAGAGCAGGGTGGTGAAGCGAAATGAAACGGAACCAGGATGATACAAGAGCCGCCACAACAGAAGCAGAATGCTACATCATGTGCATGACCTTCATGTGTTTAACAGGCACACAATACAATGCAGCTTTTTTTCTTTTCTTGTGAGAGCAAGAAAGACAAATCACATCAGGGCTTAGTTAACATTGGAGGCCCCAGTGTTAATAGTTATTTCTCTCAGTGCTGTTGCTTTGTGATTTGCCAGATGGAATTCAAAATAAATGATCAATGCTTTCAGTAGGATTCCTCACACATTTGTCAGTGGCCCAAGTCCTGACAAGCCCCACTTGGCCTTGCTGAGAAAAAGCATCTCTTCAGAGGTTTATGCATTTGTCTGAGCCAGCTCCGAACTAATAGAGGCATCTGGCCGTGGAGGTGCTTTGAGAGGCCTCACTGCGTCCTCACACTCAGTCAGCCGACCCTAATCTCCCAGAACCACTCGCTCCTAAATGAGTCTGGCCTTGGGACTGTGACATGAGCACATATTACACACACAATCACTCACACATATTGCATTTGTGTAGAGAACCACACAGAGGACACATGTGGACGGACAGTACAGCAACAGGCCCCTGGCACAGACCTCCTGGCCCTTCTATCACACCTAGACCTGTAGTTCTGTAGTCATGTCTGTGGTATTTTTGTGTCTTTTTGTGTCTTTCTGTAGTCATTTTATGTCTGTCATAGTAATTTAATTTAATTTTGTAGTTTTTTTGTGCTACTTTGTAGTTTTTTGTGTTGATGTATTTTTCTGTTTTTTTGTAGCTGTGGGCCCCGTCATTTTATGTCACTTTTTTGTGTTTTGCAGTGTAGTTGTCTTTTTGTTTGTTTTGTGTCTTTCTGTAGTCATTTTGTATGTGTGGTGGTCGTTTTATTTTTCTTAGTAGTTTTTTGTCTGTCTTTGTAGGCATTTTATGTGTGTCAGAGTAGTTTTATGTCTTTTTGTAGTTAGGGTTAGTGTTTTTTCATAGTTTTCTTTGGGTTGTTATTGTGTCTTTTTGTAGTTCTTTTTTATCTTTTGTATCACTTTGTAGTTTTTTGTGGCCGTGTGTTTTGTGTCTCTCTGTAGTCTATCATAGTCATTTTTTGTGTCTTTTGTAGTTGTCCTTGTGTTTGTTTTGTGTCTCTCTGTGGTCCTTTTATATCTCTAGTTGTCATTTTATGTGTCTTTGTAGTTTTTTGTAGTTTTTGTGTCATATTTTTGCATGTCTTTGTAGTCGTTTGATTGACTTTCCAACAAGGAAAGTTACTGTTAACAGTTGTTCTGCTTCTCCCTGACCTTTTCGGCCCTTGGTCTTGTTCCAATTCCATTCAATAACCTATCTCTGAGGATACATCATGAATGCCCACACAGAGCGATAGATGAGCGGCGCATACACACTCGTACAGTAATGCTGGCATTTTGCAGCAGTGAGGAATGTGGTCCGGTCTTTGCTGTTAAGATGAAGGAAAGTTAGAGGACAAGATACAAACATCAAGATGCTTCACAGTGCTGATCTCCTCCAGCTCTGCCTCCGAAATCTTCTGCTCAAAAAGACAATTCTAGGGAACCAGAAGTGAATACAAATGCAGCTCAAGGTGAAGACTAGGATTCTTGTGTATGTGTAATGTAGTTTTTACTTGCATTGAATCAGTTGTTTCTTTAATCGCTGGTTTGAAAATGAATCCCAGGCTTTGGAATGATTAATTTCTGCTATTGATGATGATGATGATGTCATCAAGCAGTCTATATTCCCCCAGTCCAGGCTAGAAACAGAGTTTGGGGGGAAAAAACAAACATTGCTGCAGAGTTCAGCACCGGGGCACACTTTCAACTGTGTGCCAATTTGGAGAGAAGAGACTTGTTTTGAATATAGAACAAGTCCAAATGACTTGTGTGGAGCTGCGGATAGAAGAAGAGTGGGGGGACAGCGACAGAGCAAAAGATAAGAGGACTAAAAAACTCTATTGTTGCTTTAAGTTTGTTCCAGCGTTGTCAAGAAGCAGTCAAGTGGATGAAGATCTTTTTTCGAGGCTCAGCTGCGAGAAGTACAATATCATTAATTTGCACATCATAGAGGAAGTGAAACAGAAATGGAGAACATTCAGAGAGTGCCAAGTGTAAGTGTCCCTTAATGATAAACACTTGACTTAATAGGAACAACATTTAATGGAGAGGAGAAGGGACAGACAGTGCTTGGCAACTAAAATACTCTTGAGTTTCTTCTGATACTGCAGTGTTTCTTCAAGAGTGTCAAAATGTATCATGGATTGATATTTGGAGCTACAAAACGGTGACAATATGCACATTGGAGCTGACAACTGAATCACGATAATAAGAACATATTTACAGATGTCTCCCAAAACTTTTTTTTTAGCACGCTGCAGTCGGTGAAATGAAGTTTGGGCTCGTTTTGACTGATTGAGTGGTTTTGGTGTGCGTGTTTGCCACTGTCAGTTTCCTGACTGACGGTACAGATGTTTGCTGTGAAAACAAACACCAACTGTGACAGCTCAGACAGACTGATTTCTAAACTTACCAGGAACTTCAGTTTCTTTCATTTTCTGCCAGATTGTTTCCTTTCAGCTCCTTTGTGTCTTCACAAAGACATAATATTGGCAAATAGGGAATACCGTAACTAGTAATTTTCACTCAATTTGAAACATTTTCAACTCCAGCAGATGTGCTGTCACCTCAGTTTATTTCTTCCGGTGTGGATTTATGTCTGTTTCCCACCGAGTGTGTCTTTCTATTGACTTTGTGTGCAGACATGCCACCTCTGAATATACCTTCATGTTGTAAGTGCAAGTGAAGCCCACAGTATTTGGTTTGAAAAGAGGTTTTGCAACAAAATCTCTTTAAAACTTTAAACATTTTACACATAAGCTAAGGAGCAATAAATTAAAGATCTATTGCTCTTAAATGTTGCTTTCAGTCAACCTCATTTCAAAATATTATGAGTGAATTTAACGTATTCTTCCATTCCTATTATGCAGTAACACTATCAGGGCTTTAACAGTCATCCCTTAATGTTCCTGTTGTGGTTATTTTACGAAAATTGTGAATATTTTTGAACAAGATAAGTGGCCCACAGGCTCACACAAATTCATGCACAATGATTTTATTGTGCATGAGTGCTTTTAACTGGTTCATTTGAGATTTTTGTGTTGCTGAGGACATCATCAATTGTCCTTTATTTAGCAGGTCTTTGTATCCCACTCACTTGCTTATGTTGTTGAATTGTAAGTCAAAGCTTTTGTGTTCACTGTTTATTTTACAACATGAATCATTCTACTTTCTCTCTCTGCACTCTCTCTCCCCGCTATCAGTCCATTACCATTACTGGTTTGCTCATCAGTATCTTAACACAAGAATATGCTCAAATTATTCAAACTGAATACCAAGAATCCTAATCTATCGGTGCATATATTTCTCTCCTTCTCTCCCTCTCCAGAGTGGTATGGCGTTGACGTATGATCCCACTGCGATGCAAAATGGGTAGGTAGTTTTTTCTCAGATTTACAAGCTGTGTCTACAACTTTAAATGTCTGCAAACTTTACTTTTGAGTCACAGTCTGTGCCAAATATTTGTATAGCACCTGTTTGTGAGCCTTAAACCCTTAGATGAACACACTCCAACAGCCACCCATAAGCAATAATATACACAACAGCACTTGCAGCATGCAAATGAGCAGACCATAAACATGCACACATATTCAAACAGATACAGGACACTCAGGTCATTAACACACACACACACACGCACACACACACACACGCACACACACACATACCCTGTTGGTCGCTCTTGCCCTCATTTTCACATCTGACTGGTGCAGATGGAGTGTTTATTTATGCACCTATGCATACAAGCTGTCAGACATGTAGGTTTTGATTGCAGACAGGGAAGTTGGGCGGTGTTGCAGTGGCGCTGTAAGACTTTCGTCAGCCGAGGCTCTGTGCAATGCTCTCGGGCTGAATGCAGAGAGCCTAGTGTCTGCCTGTTTCAGGGGGAAATTGGAGATCGGTCCTGTCTGCTAGGAATGCTGCTGGTGATGCGATCCCAGGAGACGCTTCCCTCCAGCTCTGTGTTTCTCTTCTCCTCCTTCTTGTCAGCTCAGTCCTCCTTACTCTTTGTATCCCTGTGCTCCATACTCTTCTTAACTGTTGCCCTCTTGTGTGCCAACATTTTATCTCCCTTTACCTTCTTCATATCACCTTTAAACCTGTCATCTTCTGCTCATCTTACCTCATGCTAAATGTATTTCCTCTCTCCCCCTTCTTCCACACGTAGTTATCTGCTGGTCCTTTCTTTCTCTTCTAATTTCTACTCTCCTTGTCCCAGCAGATGATTTACTTTCAGTCATCACTGGTGTCTTTGTGTACGTGTGCGTGCATGTGCATGTGTAAATGCATGCTTCACACGCGAGCATTTGTGCGCTTGCGGGGCTAAAGCCCTCTCCGACCTCTCTGCCGAGGTCATCGGAGCTCCTTCCGGCGAATCGCTAAATGACTGTGAAATGCTAATGCAGCTAATTAGAGAGGCGAAAAAGCAGGGAGGGAGGGGAGTTGAATAAAAAGGGAGGGCCAGGCGGGGTCAAGAGGAGGGCAAAGGCAAAAATAAAGTCAGCCCAAGGAGAGGGGAAGGGTACAAATCAATTACAGGTTTGCGAGTCGTTCCGAGCGTGAGGACGGCTGGTTTCAGGGGTCTGATGCCAATCTGATGTTATTGGAAACATGTGTCCAAACCAACCAGACTACTTTGGCTTATAGCCTGTCCTCTCTTTTATCAGGGAGACACAAAATTCACTTTCTCCGTCTCTTTTTTTCTCAATCTCTTGCCTCCTATCTGTTTTCTGTCCTGTTGCTTCTCCGTCCTTCTCTCTCGTTCTCCTTGCCTCTGTTCGCACTCTGCCTTTCTATCCATCTTCTCTTTCCTCTGTTTCTCCTGCCCACACACATGCACATACACATGTATATTTTAGCATGCTCCCCCACATTTCTCCTCTGAAAAGTCACAGAGGTCGGCACTAAATCATTCGCTAATTTTTCAGGGCAAACTCCTGACAGTGCCGCGAGGTCACACCAGGGATTTACAAAGAGGTTTTAAATTCAATCCCATAGTAATGTTCTGTTCGCAATTACATGTTTAGTGTATTGTTTAAACAGCCGTGCTGGAGTCCCTATTGACAGCGTGCTGCTCATGGCTAATAGCCTCCATCAATAACCTTGGATCTGTCCTCTACCTACTATTTCTCTCTCTCAATACACATCACTCTAATGAAAAATACAATAAACACAATCAGAGAACCATATTGAATAACCAGGCTGCGTTCTCTCATTTGTATTCATCAGTGACAGTAATACAGTATCTCTAATGCAAGTCATACATTAATTCTACAATCAAAAAGATGGATCCACACTGCTACATGATCAGCAGAAGAGTGTTGCTCATCATCACTTTGACAAGCATGTTCCAGTTTTTTCTCCAGCTTACACAACATTGCATGCAAAATGTATGCATCACATATGTAAAAACAACTGGATTAATGTAATATTTTAGTAATTAATATAATTATGTTAAAAAGTTGTCTACTCACACTATCCAAAATATTCTCAACAAATTTAGTTCCTAAAGAAACCTTTCATTTTCTGTCATATCCCTTTTGTGCATGCGCCAGTGGTGTGTTTGTCAGAAAGTGACTTCGAATCCAGTTTCAAGCCACATTTTTACAATGCATTATTTAGATTTTTTTTTATTTGTATTTTAGTCATCGGATGTCTGGATATTAGGTTATCAGAGAAACAAGCTGAGCTAACGTTATTGCTATCTGAGCTCCATCGCTTCCACCAAACAGCATCTGATAAACACTGTTTTTTAACATGAAACTGCTTTATTCAGTGTTGTATTGGTTTTGATCAGTGTTTGTTATGGAGGAGAGACGAACTCTGCAGATAATTTGGCTCCTGATAAAACAAATTTTTAAAAACTGAACGTCTAGATCTTAAGTCAAAGAAAGAAGCTGATCAAACGGTAGCAGCAGTTCAGCTAGCACTCAGTTTGGTAATGTGCCAAACAACACCAAGAAACAATGACTTATACATTTAGTGTTTTTAACATCTTTTATGATCTGGTCCATTAGTTTTGCAGAGGAAGATCTGTGGATAATTGAGCTCGCATTAAAAACTTCATGGACTAGGAACACTGAGGGAAAGCTAACTGGGAGAAACTTTCTTCAATGACAACATTGCTCCATCGTTTGTTATGTTGTGAGTGAGAGACCCTGAGCAGCAGAAAAAAAAAATACATATTGCACATTTAACTCCACTGTATATCTGTTCAAACTTTTCAATTTCAAGTGGAGTATAAGGTTGAAACATATTGTTGAAAATCGACATACAGTGCTGTTGCTCAAAGAAAAATGACTAACAGTACACAGGGTTTCCTTTAAGGCTATATGGAATAAAACTCAAGGAAACATTCAAGTAAGCCAGAGTTAAAAGGTAAGTTAAAGAAAATCTATGTCCCTTCAAGGAGTTCAGGGAAAATCTAAGTAAGCTGAGCCAGTGTCAACACACCTAAGATAGAACACACAATCAACCTGCGAATGAACCAGAGCTGAGCCTTGGCAAGAGGAAATATATAGAGCTAATAATTCATGAGTTTTCTCTTTCTGGTGCCAAGGAGGTGAACCATGTTGGAAAAGTAGAGAAACCATTGTAGCTATACTCTTTATGTACTACTACTTACCCTTCAACACACCAAGTGGAGCATAAAAATCCACCTGGGAGGCTGGATGTCCGTGTGAAGCATAATCACGCTCAGCAGCTTATCGCAGGCAGTTGGAACCCAACTGCATCCACGAGGCTGAGGCTGCAATAGTTTAAAAATACCTGAAAGTTTGCTTTTGGCAGCTGCGTTCAACACTGCTCGTGAGTGGAACCAGTGTAATGTGAAACAGAAGCGGGTGACCACCTTGGCAACCCATTTCACCCTTGAAATGAGATGTGTGTTGGTGTCACACTGGAGTAGCACCAATCCATCTGTGTTCTCCTGTCTCTGGCTGGCTGCTGGGCCGGGCTGTCATCTCGGCTGTAAGAATAGAGTGGATATTCTATTACGTGTGATACAGATCTTTATGAATGAGATACAGCAAAATGTCATACAGTGCGCTTGTTGGCATTCGTAGTTTGAAGTAATCTTTGTTTTTAAGTACTTCTCTCCCCTAAATTAACCAACTCTTGATTTGTGGCGAGCACCTTTTATACAACCGTGGCTATGTTAGAGATAGAAGGGGGAGGGCTTCTCTCTGTCTCTGCCTCTCTCTTCCTCCCCTCCCTCGCTCCATTATTCAGTCAACAGACACTTTGGGATCGATTGGGCACAGCAACACGGCCTGGCGGATGAAACATGTCCTCTCTAGGTACACAATGATAAATAAAGCACTGCGAGCCGCAGCATTCTACCGCTGCAGGGTTGAGGGGGTGAAATGAAAAAAAAAGAGCTAGAGCAAAATCAGAAGGGCAAACAAAGGTATAGGGAGTATAAAATGCAGATGTTACAGATGCAGCTTTGTCAAATGGAATATGCGTAGGTGGGGAACATAAAGGGCAATATTGAAATTTTCACCCACTCACACATTAAGGTGATAATTCATTATTATGCATAGCAGTGGAGCAGACTCCTTTGTAACATGATGTGTGCTCCGGTGCAGTGTCAAGTCTCATTTCAAGATGTCTTTGATGGTGTGGCACAGAGTGAAGCTGCAATATTTATTGTTTCCATGACAGCCTTGATGATGTCTGATCCATTTTGTCAGCGGTGTCTTGAAGTGTACTGGGTGGTTGAAAGCAAAGAGGTACAAAAGGCTCATTTTCACCTCTGCATGTGGCTCTATCCATATGTGCAAGAACACCTCTGGATTGACCTTGCATTTCTCTCAACATTCCCCAGCAAGTTTTGCAATTTAAATCATTTAAAATTAAACATTTTCTTGTTTGCCCCCATAGGTTCTACTCTTCACCATACAGCATCTCCACTAACAGGATGATTGCACAGACGTCAATCACACCCTTCATCGCTGCCTCTCCCGTCTCGACATATCAGGTGGGTGTGCCCTCCCTACATTTTGCAGGATTTCACCAAGATTTGAAATCCTGTAAGGACTCCAGCTGTGTATTTAAATTATTAACTCGAGATAGATAAAATGATGGGGTCATTATGCTGTTTTCCCAAGTTCGTGGTACTTTAGTAAATTGTCTTGCCCTAGCCACTATTGCATAGCACAAGTATAAGCTTCAGGCATGCGTTTTGACTTTGCTTTAGCTCGTTGGCATGCCAACAAATTTAACAAAGCTACTTATGTTCAAAGTCAGACACAGCTCCAATATGGCATCCCGAGGGCAAATAATGCAACCTAATAGCAATAGAGAAGTGAAGTTAACAACTCTGAAGATATTCAGGAGAGCTTTATTTTAGTGGTTTTAAATATGTAGCTGTGAAGGCTGAATGATATTCTATATTGTCATTGTCATTTTTGACAAATCCCATGCCAAGGCCAAACAATAAATTGGTCCAGCAAGTATTGTATTGTATTTGCAATGTGCCATAGAGCTTCAATTGTCAAAAAAGCCCCTTCACTTCCATGAACCTGGGTTCTGTAGTTTATTTAGTCCCATAAATACCATCCTGCTGATGTAAATGTTCGCCAGCTCACCAAATGCATATTAATCAGCTAAAAATCAAATGAAATATTTTCCTCTTTTTGATTGATGTCTGCTTAAAAAAAGTACAGTGCCCAGCTATTAATAAAATGAGATCGAACTCTGTGGCCTGTAATAAGCTTACAGTAACTCAACTCAACCTTATTTCTATAGCACATTTCATACAAACAAGCAGCCCAAAGTGCTTCTTACACAAAAAAATAAAAACAACACAGACAAAAGATAAAAAACAGAAATAATTTCATGACCACGTATATAAATCAAATAAAAGTCAACTCAACATGATTTATATAGCACTTTTCTTACAAATAAACAGCACAAAAGACAAAAATAAATGCATTTTGCAACAGTAAGACATCCAAAGGTTAGAAATCAAAGAAATTCAATAGAATAAACACCAGGGATAAAGAAAAAAAAAAAAATTTATTACGTAAAAAAAAAAAAAAAAACAATTACTAAAATGTAAAAACTACAGTAAGACGATAACATTACTCCAAATAAAATCCAAATACAATATTTAAAGACAGGTGTTTATTTGTAATACTTATATATAAATATATAAAGATTTCTGTCTCCAGTAGGAGGTTCAGATTAAGAGATGCCTCATTATAGTGGTTTTAAAAAATGTAATATTTTCGGTTGATTATACAGTAGTGTTATTCTCTTATTTACAAATGAATTTAAAATTGGTTTAATGAAATTTTTAAACCACTTTGTTCTCCTGTGACCTACAGTAACAGGTCAAAGAAGAAGAGCTTGTCTTTCCTCAGAAAATGCTTTCAGCCATAAATTGAGTTATCAGCTCTCTCCATTCAAGACAATTCTTAGTCTAGCAATGATAAAACACAGGCTCATATTGCAGCACTCCTCCCATCTATCTTTCATTCTTAGGCACAAATCTTCCTTTTGTTTCCTCTCTCTGTTCCCGTGTGTCGCATCCTCTCTCTTCCACACGCACAAACCATACCAATTCATGTCAAAGCTGGTTGGTGATGTAGCTGCGGTTGTTTGAGAGATTGACTCAGTACTTGATCCTCAGTTTGTCAAACACATAGACTTTTAAAACAAACACCAGTCCTTCCCCACAGGTTTCCTCTAGCACGAAACGCTGCTGTAAACGAGACAGACAAATGCAAAGACACACCTTCGGCAGTGCGGAGTAACACAGAGAGAGACACAGTCACATTCTGCTTTTTGAGGAAAAAACACAAGAAGGAATTAACTTATCTTGCATTATGTTAGGTCCCCATAGACACACACAGGTAAGCGAGCATACACATTCACTCATAATTACTACATACATGCATGCCCCATTTTATGTGTGACAAAGGGGCCTTCGGGGACTTGTTCCTCCTCATGTTAGAGTTGGGCAGTAGCAGATGAAAGTGGTGATTTGTGGCCAAGACAGGCTTTGATGATGAAACCTCCACTGTGAAGCAGTAATTATTAGACTGTATTGCTCTCTGTGGTCTTCATATCCCGTTATAATTACAACATAACATACTGTATAGTGGACCCTCACTTACCGCTGTAATATTCTTTAAGACACACTGCCGCAGGGACTGAGGCTCTGAAATGGGCTTGTAAAGATTGAGCTAATGATTAATTTTCTCTCTTCTCCTCTTTGCTTTTCTCATTTTCGCTTCCTTCCTGTCATTCTGTCTTCCAATTGTCCTTCTTTATGCTCTCTCTTCCTCAATGCTTTATCCACTTATAACAATCTTCTTTTTGATCTTCCCTTTCCTCTCATCTCTTCCTGACCTCTCTTCTGCATCCTCCTACTCATGCCCATCCCCTTCTTCTGTAATTACTTTATTTTTACTTTCTTTCTCCTACTCTCCATCTTCCGTCTTTCTATTTCCTTCGTCATGTCTGATCTCGCTGTCTTCACCTCCACCTATGCTCCGTCTCCTGTCTTTGCCTCTCCCCTCCTACTTTCTCCTCCACAGGTCCAGAGTACATCTTGGATGCCACATCAACAGTATGTTATGCAACCTACAGTAAGTGTTTGAACCAGACTCTCCTTTGTTTTTGTGTGCCATATGTTATCTCTTCCCACTGGAGTCATTTCCCAGCACTTTTCATTGCCCCCTTTTTACACCACACATCTCAGTGTGTAAGCAGGTCTCAGCACTTACTCCCCATGCACCTCTTAGTGAGAAAATACCAAAACATTCAAGAAACTTCAAAGTAATAGTTCATTTGAAAAACTTGATAAGTAGTCTGAAAGTCATAGTGTCTGCCACAGGACCTATAAAGCAAAAACTTCAAAGTCATCCATAGGAAAGCATAGCTCTTGTTGTGCTATAATGCTCACTCTAATACCTTTATAACATATTTAATGTAAATTATTTTTTTTGCCATTATTATTTCATATTTTAGCACAAATGTTGGAGCAAAATTGCAAAAAGCCAAATAATAAAAGAACAATGACACATAGTTTACAACAAAAGCAGCATGTGAGAGCCAAGCCCAGCTCAGACCAGGAAAAAATAAACTTTCGCCCTGCGTCTGACTCTTCCCCTGCTGAATCAGCCCGAGAATAACCTCCTGAAAGCTGCTCGCTCAGCGGAGCAGAGAATGACATCTATAATAAAAGGGTGCTCCCTGCTGGTTCAACATGAAACTGCAGGTAGAACGCCGACTTCCACAAGTGAAGTGGTAATACTGATAATAAATTCAGTTCTAACTGCAAGGATCATATTTGTGCTAGGATACATATCCACACATATATTTACATGTATAGTCACACATGATGCCTGTGAGTGAAGGTGTGCAGTATCTACACTGCATGTCTACATTCTCTTTCTTCTCTTGTTCTCTCTTGCACACATAAACACAACCTTGACACAAATTGCAAGGTTATCTTTGCTTATAGCCGAGGACTCACACAGTTAAAGTGACTGTGAGCCTCCGCAGGCTTTGCTCTGAGCTCAATGTAAAGCCTCAGCTGGCGTCCCTTCTGTCTGACATTCAGTGGTGTGAACTACATGCAATTAAACTAGTAATTAGATATGTTTTGCAATAGCTTACTGTTAGTTCAACTACATTTATATTGGCACAGTGATTCAAGAAGTTTCAAGAAGAAAGAATTACTTTTTGCTATTGTTTTGTGTAGTTAACTACTACTGGGTAGTTTTTGTTTGTTTTTTTGTTTATGTATGTGAACAAGTTGATACTTTTTGCAGTAACTGAATGCAACATTTTCTTTCTTTTTTTGTCAATGATTTTGTTAAAAGTGTGTATCGTATGACCATTTTCAATTAGATTTTTCCTTTTTATTTTATTTTATTTTATTTTATTTTGTTTTATTTTATTTTATTTCATTTTATTTTATTTTATTTTATTTTATTTTTTAAGTAAGTTTTTTTATTACTTTACCAGGTACATTGCTGTCACGTCTGGCAGGTGAAAGACATCAACATTTCATCTCACTCACTCGTTAATTATTTCTCAGCCTAGGAGCTTTAATGGATAAGAAAATGATAGATTCATGTTGGGACCACACAATAACCTTGAAAGTACTTCAGACGAACAATAAACCTTAATCACCTCTTAAACATTTATTCACCAGTAGTTCACAGTTCCACTGGTTCTGCTCATCTGACAGTGTACATTGGTAATTTTCTATTAAAAATGTTAAACTAGCCTGTAAAACATGCATTTAATTTTTATACTCCTGCTTTTTAATGACACACCTGTCCTGAATGTCCTCTCCTTAGACTGGGTTCATTCAAAGGGTGAAGAAATGAACATCACTTTAAAAAAATTAATTTAATTACATTTTTATTAAGTATTTTTTTATAGGAAACATGCCCATCAGTTAGGAAAAGATGAAGTCAATCATAAGATAAGTGCACATTCCAATGAGGATTTCAGTGATCTTAGCCATCATGGCTTCAGACATGCCACATTATCTGGACAGATGATGAAGCTGTCTCCTCCAGTTTTTTCTTTTCTTTTTTTAATACATCAGGGCCCTTTCATATGAATAGTTCTCTCTTTCAAAGAATAGCCAAAAGCAGCTTCTTAGAGACAAGACGGGATTTTATCTCACCACAAGTGTTCATAAGTTGTTTTCTTGCAAACATCTGCAGACTATTTTATACCTGGAAATTTCATTTATGCTCCATTGAAATTGTCAGCTGTAGGGGGGTGAAAGATATGATATATCAGCCATGCACTGTGGAATTCCAGCAATACTGTCACAACACAATAGTGGAATTAGTTCCAAAGTCTGTTGTCCCCCTTTCTATAGTTCTCTCTTCCTATCTGTCTTCCTCTTTGTGTCTATCTGCCAACTCCTAAAACATTCTGTTGTCATGTCTGATTAAAATTATGTCTGTGAGAGAGGATAATACCCTTCTGTAAATGTGTTTTCAAACAAATGTCCCGTCTAATTATTTGGCAGGCCGGTTGATATGACTGCTCAACACTTGGGAGAAGACAGAGAGAGATAGAAGGGGTGAGGGAATAAGGGATGGGATAAATAAATAAATAATAAATAGGAGAACTGTGTGCATTTGACAGAGAGAGGACAGGGAAGAAGCAGGCGCAGGGAAAGGAGAGGAAAGAAGGGATTACAAAGAATAAATCGAGAACAAAGAAAAGAAAACAACTGCTGCAAAAGCATGTCTGGGCTGTGCGCGCCTGTTCCCCAGCCTTGTCTCTGCATAGTCAAAATCCCTGTTAGACAACAAAGGCGAAGGCTAGTCATTGTATTTCCTGGATACAGAAGAGCTTGGCAAATTAAAGCTGCGTCAGGGAGGGAGGCTGAGAGAGACACAGCGGCTTAATTCTGTTCCTATGGTAGCAGAGGCTTCCTCACTGTTGTGCCTCGGTTAATGACTGGTAACTTCGATTAGTGGTCTGCGCTCATTGACACATTTAGGTTGATGTTCGCAAGCACGCCTCTGCTAATCACTCAGCCAGCAGTCCATCATGCAGTTGAGAGGTTTCACTGACAAATGCGCATAGTTTTCCACACTAAAAACATAAATTACATGAAAAAGGTTAGAACAAGAGGGGGGAAAATAGGCTACATACATGAACTCACACCACTACATTTACACACATATACACACGCATAGGTATGTGCTCTCAAACTCAGATTCACACACACACACCTTTCCACACAGTGAAGTGCTTTAAGGACTGTGTGTTTCCGAGCCTTGGTGGAATGCCCAGATTACTTGAACTCCCTGTCTTTACATCTTAATTAGTAAGAGGATGTCTTTGTGCATAATTACTCACAAATCCCCCTACAGGAAATGAATGCATTACCCTAACCATGCATAGCAAGAAAGAGAAGGAAGGCGGCTTATTGGGGAACGCTGTAATGAGACATCCAAAGAATTGGGATTTCAGATCTTCCTGAGTTAAATTGCTATGTTAAACCCATTTGAGCAGACAAAGGGGGTTTAGAATGTGTCGGAAGAAAGCACAGATCAGTACATATCTGAGCCTCTGAATTGTGCACAATACTCGGGTTGTTTCCTGTTTTGTTTTTTTTGCTGGGTTCCTTTGTGTGCCTGTGCAGAAGCCATGTATGCATGTGAAGGTTTACAGGGGGTTAGAGGGTTTGCAGTACCTAACTTTTTTTGCTTTATATAGTAAAATCTTGTGTGCTTTATAATATAAAAAAATAAACTAGGGTCTTTCAGTATAAAAATCTGTCTGTGGGATAGTACAAACTTCTGCTTTTCAGACCACACTACCTGAAAGAGAACACATAATCTCGGTTCACATTTTTTGCATGCTTGCACGCACACGCAGCTCCCGTCACACCAGCAGCAGTTAGTGGTTTTCTCGATAAACGGGTGTCATTATCACTAATACTGTGCATTTGATGCTGCACTGTGCCTGCAGCATTCTGCTAGTCAGCTTCACTTGTCTACTGGAAAACTGACAGCAAAAGAAGGGGAGGAGAAGAAGAAGGGAGGAGGAAGTGAGCGAGAGAAGTTCAAAGTTGAAGCAGATCTTGTATTTTTCTCTCTCCTGTCCTCGGGGGGAAACGATAACTGTCTGTCTTGCGTACTCATTTATTGCTTACCCCAGGAAAAAAAAGATGTGTGATACATGAAAACATTAACACATACACACATTCTACCACATATAATTACACACTCATCACACACCAACCATAGTGTCTGCATCCAGACACACACGGAGATAGCGAGTTTAATGCTTGTACAGCTGTAAATCAGAGCAGACAATTAGTCATTGTGGGTTTCCTTTTTTGCTTTATGCAGCTTTCTCTGTGCATGGGAGCCTGCTGCGAGATTGGATGAAAGGAGTGAAAGAGCGCGGGAGGATGACAAATTATTAAACGAAAGAACGTATTATATAGATGGATGAAAAGCTTGGGTATTAGGAGCTAGATTCTGGCTGCTAAATCTACCTGCTGGAGCCAAAGCTTTGTGCAAGTTTGTGGGTTGATCTGTTGATGCATCTGTGTGTGTGTATGTGGGAGCGTGTGTGTGTGTGTGTGTGTGCGTGCATGCGCATGTGTTTGTGTGTGTGTGTGTGTGTGTGTGTGTGTGGAAAAGTGCCACTCATTCACTTGTGATGCTGAGAACAGTGTTGACGGAGCATTTCTAATAGCCAGGCGGCTGTGTTCTTCAAACAGATCTCCCTATGTAGACAGCAGTCAGGAGGAAGAGCACTCACTCTGCTCTGACAGTCCTTGTCTGTAATGTGTGTGTGTGTGTGTGTGTGTGTGTGTGTGTGTGTGTGTGTGCCTCCCCGCAAAGCTTGCAGCTTCACTTACAAATTTGCAACTGTGAGCAACTCTGACAGACTGTATGTGCCTTCAAGAGGAATGCTTCACACAGCTAGAACTTTTATAACTGTGTGTGTGTGTTTACCTGTGTGTGCTCGTGTTGTTGCGAGCCTCCCGATGAAACCCTACAGATACAGAGCTGTTAAGACGACTGCCGTACAGCTGGGCCGCTGCCTAAAATACATAAATTTAATACCTGTGTTCTTCTAACATCCTGTCTCAACATGCAGCTACAGAAGTGCTGACTGCTCTCCGGAGCGATGCTGACACATGTCCGCTGATGCCGTCTGTGCTCATGGGAAGTGCAGTTAAGCAGCTATCACAAATGAACAGTGTTTACCTCTGCAGGGATGTTGCCAGACTCCTCAGCACACAGTGTGAGGAGTCTCCTATTAAATACAAATCTGTTGAGTCTGTAGCTGAGCTGCACTGGAAAAGTAGAGCTCAGTGCATCAAGGTGTTAGCAGGCATCAAAGCCCTTCACATTGAAGAGATTTACAGTAAAAGCCTTTCTGCTCCATTCAGACGCATGTTCTGTCAAGCCTTGCTGACTGGCTGCATTGCCGTCAAACCGTTTGCACTCATCAAACTTAACTGGGTTGGAAGTTTCTTTTACTAACACATTTCTACTAGCTACATGTCTTAAAAAGCTCTTATTTAGCCCAAGAGCATAGAAAACATCCTCTTTTCCCCCATCACAGTACACACATGAAGTGACATGTTTTGCCGCGATAATTCATGTTATCTTGTTTTGTTTTTAACTGTTTACCTTCTCAGTTTGAATGCTGCTTTTGACCTGATTTAGAGGAATACTTCTACATTTTGAAAAAAAGCATGTTCGCTTACTTTCTCTAGTCGACAATCTCTCCATTTGCCACTTTCTGTGATTGGTTTCAATATTTTCAGATAAGCCAAACTACATTAACACTGTTTTATGGTTTGTTTGTTTCATTGATCCACTCAGGAAGATCTCTCTCAAAAGTATTGCACTGTAAATCATAATTGTGAGCCCGGTGGTGCAAGTTATTACGGCCCATATTGACATTTGTTTTCAGGTGGTGACCCCCTGTGGGCATAGCATGTTCGCTTACAGAAGCAAAGGAGGAAGTCAAGAGATGTAGTATAATGTTTAGGCAACCAAGTCCGTGTGAGCAGCGCCGTGGGCTGCAGTAAAAATAGACAATGGAATTATGTTTTGACATAACACATGACACATGTCATATTGACTTCATACCAACAACAGTATACCTTTTTATATAGTTTTACTGTCTATGTCTTTAGAATATGCCACAGGCTGAAAAAAATAAATGTTTCTGTTTCAAAATAAAAACAAGGGTTTTATTCAGAATTATTTCTATTTCTTTTGTAAAAAATACGATTGCACGGCCCCATGAATTCATAGAATACTAGCTGTTAATTGTGCAATTACAATGGTAGGAATTAAAATAATACATTCTGTTATTAATTGACATTTTCAAAGGCAAACTAAATATATAGATAGCAGGCAGCAGCACAGTAGCACAGCAGGAGCAGCGCTGTCTGTGTGGAACCTGCTGTGTTGACTTTTGGTCAACATGCATTAACTCTCATACATAAAAATGTCCCATTATACATCACCTATGTAACTGCATCCACTGGTATACAGAAGTAGTTATTTTAAACCAAACCCTGATATTAAACCTAACTGAGTAGTAGCTGTTTCATAAATGTGGTTTTTAGATTATGTATGTATGTTTTCTGTTTTTAGCTGTTTTTTTCCCCTTTTTTATCCTTTTTATAATTAGACTGTTATGCTTTTAACCTGTAGCACTTTGAGATTTCCTGTAATGTAAAGTGCATTACAAATAAAATGTGTTATTATTATTTTTATTATTATTATTATAAATGTGCTGGTTATATAATGCTTAATGACTGTATATAACAGTTTTTCTACCTTGTGCACACAGTGTCTATAACTCCGATTCTCATGTGTCCTTCCTTCCTGCCTCAGGGTGCTGTGATCACCCCAGCAACGCCTATAGAGCCCAGTTTGTCTCTTCACCCCTCCAGTGTAATGGCTCCTCTCACCCAGCAGATGAACCACCTGTCTCTGGGCACCACAGGCACCGTGAGTCTTGTACTTCCTCCAAACCACATACATTATGTTTGTGTGTTTACCTTTTGAGTTGTATTATATTCAATTTAATTAGTCAGTAGAGATTTCTATGATCAACTGTATTTAAAATGATCTGACAGCAGAAACCACACAGCAACAGACATGGAAATTGCTCTTTTTGTGTTTGCTGAAATGTGAGCCAAACCACATGTCTCAGCGGGAATGTCTTTTAATCCAGACATTGTAGAGGACATATGTGCCTATATAATAGTACTGTCTGTGCCCCTCCTTCTCTCTGCAGTACATGCCTGCTGCAGCGGCTGCTCCTATGCAAGGAACCTACATTCCCCAGTACACTGCAGTGCCTGCCTCTGCCATCACAGTGGAAGTAAGGACAGAACAACTTTATTCCAGTTACTCATTATAGCAACTTCAAACAGCAACTTATATATAGTAGTAGTTATGATGATTATACTGCCGTGAAATATTCACAAAAAAATTGGTAGATATTCTGTAAGACCTTGGTGTCAGCACCTATTTATTGCCACTGAGGGAACTTCAGCCTTCAGGGTGAGACATTGCCACTAATTACACTAAATTCCCAGAAGTCAGAGGAACTGTTATCTAATTCTTAAAATAAGCACCCCAAATTAAATTGGGTCTGCTAGAAGAAGTTGAACCCTTCACTTTTAATCAATACCAAGTGAATTTTTTTTATCTTTGCCGAACTGTTTGGATGTTCTCTGTAAACTTTTTTTCACAACTCCTCTGTGAGGAACAAAGTCTTTAGTTCACCTCACCTTTCAGAGGATGAAATTAAACTTTGTGACAGTCTGAGATAGCTTCATATCTGACTTGTTTCCGATGTCAGGGCGTGGTGACAGACCCATCTCCACAGACGGCTGCCCCCTCCTCCCAGGACGCCAGCGGGCAGCAGCCTTTATCAGTGGAGAATACAGGAGATCATGCCACAGCCTACTCTTACCAGCAGTCTAAGTGAGTGTTGTAAATACAGATCTGTCTGTTGCTACAAAGGTGATATATTACTGCTATATTTCTCCTGCATTGTACTGTGAAGTTGTTGTTTTTTTTTAATCATTGTTTTAAATTGATGAAATCAGTGGTGGCAGGTCTGATGAAAGTGGATGCCAATGTAGGATTTTGATATTATGCAGCACTTTATGTGATAATTTAGTTTAGATATGCCATAAATTACTCTGTTATCTCTAGATGAATTTGCAAATGTGTCTGGAGTCTGGAACCTCTCTGTTCATTTTTCATTTCTAAAAGGTGATATGAGTGGGTGCAGACCAAAATGCCTTTGGATAGACCTATATCAATCAGAGCAACAGACATGTGATGTAATGCTTGTGACACATGCAACTGAGTGTGATTATTTGGTCCATTTTCAAGCAGGAAAAAAATGGTGCCCGTTCAGTAAACTTTAACACCACAATTTGTATGATATCATACAAAATATGGCATGTGACAAACACTGCTGTCAGCGTGTTGATATGACAGTGACATAAATCACTGTTTTAAACACATTTGTACGTTTGTAAAACAGTTTAGCTGACATCCCAGCTGACATTAGGCGAGAGGCGGGGTTTAAGTTTAAGTTTATTATTAAGATCCCCATTAGCTGCTGCAAAGCCACAGCTATTCTTCCTGGGGTCCAACAGTATCAAATATACAGTTGAAAACACAAAACATAATAAAAATAAAAAACAAAACAAAACAAAAATTATTCACATATTCACATATTGGGGTACACCCTGGGCAGATCGCAGGGCTGACACATAGAGACAGACAACCATTCACACCTGTGGAAAATTTAAAGTCACCAATTAAACCTAAGTGCATGTTTTGGACTGTGGGAGGAAGCTGAATAGCTGGTGAGAACCCACGCTGACACGGGGAACATGCAAACTCTACACAGAAGAGCCGCAGGCCGGAGTCAAACCGGCAACCCTCTTGCTGTGAGGCAAGAGTGCTAACCACTAGACCACCATGTAGCCCCAAACATATGTTGTTATTCAATTTCAAAGCCCTGTTTCAGCAAAAGCAGTATCAATAAGATAATCTACATACCTGAGGCTGGAAAATTTGTTTAATTACTATTTTGCCCAATTATGCCTAATTTCGTTAATTTGCATCATACCTAAATTTCCAATCTATTGTATGTGCTATATTGAAATTGACAATCTCCACTAAATTTAGCATCTTCTTGAAAGCAAAAACACAAATAATTTATTGTTTTATATAATTGTAAATAAATTCAGGCAGTAAGGGTTTAGGAAAAAAGAACGGATAAAGGTTTAAAAAATACTACTTACGGGCGTCACTTCCAACCACAGGACACAAACACCTGTCCCCTGGTCTAAAGTCCTGGTTTTGTGTTTGCCATCCAACTCCACTTTCACCCTCCAGTTTGGCGACCTGTGTGGCCTAATTTAGTGGGATGCCTATAAAATCCAGTGGCTTACTTTTTGTAGGAAAACATCTGAACCGTTCATGAGAACAGCCTGTTCATTTGGCGTACGTGTGGAAAAGACTGGACAGAGACGCATTAAACTGTCTCCTTCTTACAATCTTACATTTCTACAACAGTGTTTGCTCAGGTTGTGATTAGCAAGTTGCATAAATCATGTTAAATAGCATTTAGCTACAGAAGACAACAGTGTTTAGTTGTTGCACGGACAAAATTGCTTTGTTGTTTTGGTTTCAGAATTATGTCAACCTTTGCTTGTAAAACATTTTTATCTTTCTGCAGGTGTATTCGCCTTGTTTGTCTGCCTCCTAGATAACCTGCTGGTGGTTTCTTTTACACACAGCGGTCGGACAAAGAATGTTGTGCCTGCTGTAGAAACATTGTGCACAGTTTCCTCAGTTACCCTTTTTTCACTGACTTGTTTTTCTGTCTCCTTTAGATAACGAGATTGGTAGGAATCATTGCTGCATTGCCTTTCGAAGGACTGCACTTAGGCGCTGGAGACACAGAGAGAATCAAAATGAAACGGGGACAAAAAAAAAGAGGTGACATGGGCAACACTGAGGGGAGAATGCTTCCACCGTGCACAGGCACCAAATAAAAGACAAAATGAAAAAAAAAATCAATTATATTTCTTACCTGGTTGAACCAAGAGAAAGACAGAGGAAAAAAGAAACGATGGTTGGCTGAACTTGAGGACAATGAAATCAAACGCAGTCTGCACCTTTGAGTTTATCATTTCTCACTGTGAGACTGGACTTTGCCTCGGAAGGAAGACGAGAAAACATAGACTGAAATCTTAACTCAACCAACAAGCTGTACAGAAAAAAAGAACATTTGAATGTGCAGGTAGATTTTCAGACTTTTTTATTAAAAAAAGGAAGAAAGCAAAGTCTTGAAAAAAAAAACAGGTTGTCTTCCTTTGATATTAAGCTACATTATTTTCATTCTTTTTATTATTTGAGTAGTTTTCTAGAATATCAATGTTTTCGTAAATCTTTATTGCCTTAATTTTCTCAAACTTTGGGAAAAAAGTTTCCATAGTGTTGAATTATTAAAAAAAAGTGTGGTTGAATGAGAGAGAGCCACCGAGATGAAATCTACAAAGCTATTTGTACAGAATTAAAAAAAACAAGGTTGTAATTGTATGAAGATGATTTTAAATTATGTGGTGCAGTGCAGCTGATGTTGGTTGGTAGGACAAAAAAAAACTTCTTTAATGCGACTGTGGGAAGGGTCAATCCACTGCTTCCTGGAAAATGCAGTTGAGTTAAATCATTGGATAAAGGTTCTGTTTCTCCATCACATTTGTATTTTTTGGTTTTTGATTGCAGTCTTTTTACCTTCAAAAAGTTTTTGCTTTGCCTGCTTTGCTTGTCTCACTGCAAAAAGAAAAGTAAAAAAAAAAGGAACATTTCTGACTTTGACAAAAAGCAGAAAAAAAAAACGCTAGGATTTTTAAATGTGCAAAAAGCAATAGTTTTAGTAAAACTGTTGACAGTTTCTTGAGTCTTTCTTAAACGTTGAACAAAAGCAGCCAGCAGGTGGCATATTTTATACCAAAGATGAAGAAACTAGGTAGTGAAGAAATCTTCCTTATGTTGTTTTTTCTTTTTTTTTCTTTTTTACCTCTGAAACTGAGATTTTCTTTCTTGTTGCTGTTGGTATGTGAGATGATTTTATCAGTGACTGAGAACATGCAGTGGGTTTGTAACACAACTGCCTCAACCAGAAGAGCGTGCTCTGAGGTGTTTAGTAATGATCTGAAGTGTAACATCTGTGGAGAGACCAGACACGCTGTGGAATGGAGGAAGTGGAGGAGGTAGGTATATAATTGGGAAAAAGTTGTTTTACTATACTTTAGTGTTAAAGAGGCTGAAATGCATTAATCCTGTGGAATATTGGTGTGTACTTTAAACCTGTGTATACACCCTCTACAGGCTGCATTGACCAATCTCAAATCCTCATCATAACAGCTAGCCAAAATGTTCTAGACTTGATTATTTGAAATGCACAGTCTGAGTCCATTAGACAAACTGTTTTATGCCACTGTCTTGCCAAACACAAGCCATTTAAAATGTGAGCAGGGCGATGATCTCTGTTAGAGGAAAGGGCATTTCTGTTGAACGAAATCATGTCAGATTATGTATATTCGAAAAGAACGAGGAGAAATATTTTCTTTTTTCTTTTTTGTGTTGCCTTTTTTTGTCTTTTTTGAGAATTGATTATGATGTGTGAGCTGCTAAACACTTTTCATCATTATGGAGTGAGGCAGTCTTGTGTTGGGTGGGTGTGGAAGAGGTACACCTCCAGAATGATAGCAGTTGACCATCTGAAGCCAAGATAAAGACAGTAAATTGTTATTCATGACTTGGCTGTCTAAAAAGCATCCTACAAGTCTTGTGAATCTTGCCAAGTGACACGTGAGGAGACAAGTTTGTGGTTGCAGCCCCTTAAACATTTTTTTTAAAAATATGAGAATACTGCTCTCTTCTTAGATATGTAAAATCTGTCCTCCAGCCCGTACAAACACATAGGTTGTTTCTTCCTACCCTATAACAGATGCATTTCCTAAATAGTGCCCCAAGATCCGTTGCCACAAGATCAGCACATGCTCATACCTAAACATAACAGTCATAGTTTCAAACATGTGGTTAACACTGTGAAACAATCCCAGTTTGGTTAGGTTGTGCACAAACGATACCTGATTAAAGATGCAATGTCTAATAACCGGCCACATGCTCCCAAATAATGGGGGCAGTATTTCTCCCTGTGCAAGACTTACATGATTTAGCCTCCAAAATGCAGCAATGCCACTGTTTTGAAGTTAATGTGCATTCAATTATTGTTGTTTATTGTAAAAACACACAATTAACCTGCAATGTCCTCAAAGACTGTTGCAATCAGGATCCACTGGAGAGTTTAGCCCGATCCTGACAGATATTACTCGTTTAGCAGAGGGGCAGAAAACAACAGCCCAGCAGAGAGGACGCACAGGCAGATGTGATGCGGAGTCAGGGCTGGGGAAGTTGCAGCCTGCTAGCTCCATGGCTAAGCTAATTTGGGATGTTTTTAGTGGTCTGAAATCACCATAACGCTGCTGACCATGCAGTAGTTCGTAACCTGCAGGCGCATGGTTTGAGTAGCATAAGATTGTGATTTGGGTTTAAATAAGTACATTTGGTACTTAACTTATGTATGTAAATAACATGTGACATGATATGTGACATAAGTAACTTATATATATAAGCTAAAATAACTCAAAATTTTCTTTTAGTTTCACATGTGACACAAACATCTGTTTCCTGGGAGAAAATCCTGTTTGTTTGACCCATCCATCGACCCTGTCCCCCTCTCTCTGTAGCTCTTTGTACGATATCACCTGACTTCCTCCTTTGCACCATAATTGGTGGTGGTGGTCATATATTACCATGGCCACTAGAGGCTACCACCTACAGTAAACATAAATATGGGTCATAATAACCTGCTTTTTAAAATGACCTATGTGGTTGTTATTGGGGGAGGACAGCCTCAAGATCTGGTAATAACAATGTGCATTATTTGTACTGAGTAAGAGAGCATCTTTTGAGAATAAAAACACGATGGACTTTAACTGGCTGACGCCGTCTCTGAGGTCACACCCTAGAAGCCCCACCCACCTGACCCTCCACCAATGAAAAGGAGCTAATGGAACAGACGGACACGTAAAAAAAAAGCATGGTTCAACCAAAATCAAGCAGATACAAACCTCTATAGGAAAATAAATTATTGAAGGGAGAGAGAAAGTAGAGAAAGCGAGAACAAAAGTAATATTTATGAGATCTTTTTTTGTACAGGTGTGTAAAAGAAGATGCAACAGAAATAACTTTGATGATGCTATTTTTTTATTTGCTTGGTCACATGCCTCCCATGTCTTTCAAATTGTGATTCTGAGAGTGTCTGTAGAACCAGTGGATATTGCTGTAGTTTCAAATGTCTCTTCTTTTTGTTTTCTTTTTAGACAAATCTTTCAATAAAAAAATGTTTAAAACAGTCAATACTCATCTTGTATATTCTGCAGACACCACACATGGCCACTAGAGGGCACTGTAGTACACCGAATCTGATGGATGAGAGTTTTTTAGAGGTAGAGCTGTGTGTGTGTGTGTGTGTGTGTGTGTGTGTGTGTGTTTTAACAAGGGATTTTACAGTTGCTCGGCTGACACAGATAAAACAGAGGTATTTAGATTTAAACAGGCATATTGTACTTTAATATATCCTCTGTTAATTGATAAATTAGGTTTGGAGAAGGAGCCACCAGTGTTTAGTATTCAATTAAATAACATACTGAGCTCCAGTAAAATCATTAAGGAAGCTAATGATGCAACACGGAAATCTAAATTTCATACAACAGCCACAGAAGGTACAGTTAGTAGATATGTTTATTATATGTTGAATAGAGCTACAATTACTATCAAAACAGGAACAATACATTCAGTGCAATACACGTAAACCATGCATAATTCTTTTCCAGTGCAAAGACAACAATATAAAAGAAAAAAGCTAACCAATTAGAATACAATGTAAACAGAATGCCAAAAGACACACCCACTTTTCTGGAATGAATGTTTTGTAATGACACTATCTTGTCCAAGCAATAATAGGAAACATGTTTTGGGTTTACTTCCACAAGTATTTTTGATTTGCAGCTCAGGGAGATTCATAGCGCTCTCTCTGTTGGTCATGGTTGTGCTGACTGATCAAAGCTCATGTGTATATATATATATATATATATATATATATATATATATATATATATATATATATATATACACACACACGCACACACACACACATATATCTGAGCATAAACTTATCTTAAATACAGAATGAAAACCTTCCCAGCGATGGAACAAGACAAGGTTTGTATATAAATTCGATGGTGTAACAGTAGCTAATGTTTATTGTATAAAATGTATCTTGTATTCAAATCTATTGAGAGAAGAAAAGTTACATTATTTAACATGTAATTAGTTTGGCAAAATCATAATGAAACAATGGCACATAGCACATTCAAAGCTCTTTTTATTAGGAGGGTTTTCATTCGGTTAATGTGGAGTGTTGTTCTGTACCTCAGTACCAATATCTATCTGTCTGTCTATCCTTCAGTTTTCTCAACAACCGATCATCTGATCGACTTCCTGCTTGTTTGGCGTATTGCTGAGGAACCAAGGAATGGCAAAGTGCATTGCATGCTGGGTCTCTGTTTTACAACAGTACATTCCGCAATTTATGAAGAAGAGAGACTGGAGATGTTACATTGTAGCAAACTCAAATATTTCAAGCATCAGCGACGTAACTTTTGCAATAAATGCTTTTGTTCTTGGCAATAGCCTGGTCCCAAAAAGCTAGTTATCACCTGACATAGCTAAGGTGACGCAACTATATAATGGCAGGTGTAACGCTACAGGACTCACAGAAGCAATGTCGAGAGTGAAGTTGATCGGATGAGTGGATCTTGAGAAATTGCACAGGAGAAACAATGGGCTTGTTCTATACAGGCACGTTTTAACTAAAGCTAGCTCCATGGCTAAGCTAACTAACTTAACTAAAACACTAAAATAAAGTTGTGCCAAAGTGCTTCCATTTTGTCTGTAAAACAAATTCCTTTGGTGCAATTAAATATATAATACAGGAAAAAAAAAAAAGGTGAGTGAGTTTGCAGATTAGCAGATTACACAATGTGCGACAGGAACAAGCATGTTGACATTTCTGCATGCTCTTACATCATCTACCGTGACAGTAAACTACTTTTATGTGTCATCTGTTTTTGCCTTTGAAACAACATTTTCCTTTAGGGCAGTTGAAAACATTAATATATACAAAAAAAATGAAAAACCCCAAATCTGTGTGTGTGTTCCCCTGAGGTGCAAAATTAAAAAAGTGTTTTCAGTACTTTTACTAAGGTGTTCTTTTACTGTCTCACATGAAGCTAGCTCAAAGCCTCACAGTCACTGGCAGGATACCAGTGAGAGGTTTTCATTTTGAGGCTCTTACTTCAGATTTCATAAACTCTCATAGGTGAAATAAAAGGCAGTAAATGGCTCATGATTAAAGCCCCCCAAGGCTTACAATAGCTGGCCATTCCCTTTGTAACATACACTCTTAGTAGCAAGTGCGGATGATGAAAATGAAAACTATGACAAAAGTTATGATGGTTAGTGCTGAAAATAGGAAGATAAGGCCGGCAAAGACGGGGTCCGTCATGGGGGGTATTACTGCCACTTCAGACGGGATCATGTTGGACATACTCAGCATGTAGCCCAAACTCCAACCTATGCTGGTTTCTTTTATCTGAAAAGAAGAGAAAAAGTAGAGAAGAGAAGAGAAGAGAAGAGAAGAGAAGAGAAGAGAAGAGAAGAGAAGAGATGTTACATGTTCTAGCTTACTCCTTTTTACCAAAGAGTGCATACATTTTGTTTAAAAAGGCTTTTGGAATTTTTCTTAGATAAAAACCCATCTATGTCAAACACGAGAATGTGAAGTAAAATGAAGAGATTAAGAATGTTTCAATAACAGCATACTTTCATAACAATTTGCTGGGTGTAAATTAATCCTATGGCCTTTATCTTTTTAATTAGTGCCAAAAAACACCAACATGAAAAATTACTCTGACCCATTAAAATGACAACATATCTTCTCACCTCAATGTTTTTTGTGTCTTCCAAAAAAGTGGCCAGACAGAAATGAGCATGATAGCATGCCAAATGTTTGATAGCGTCCTTTAGTTTGGCCATAATGAGCCTTGTTACAACCATCCCTGGTCTACCTTACTGATATTTTTTGGTATTCGAAAAACAAGCATAAACCATCCAATAATTATGAGAAAAATATTACTTTCCAACCTATAGAATACTGTCTTTGATCTGCAGTTCGCACTTGATGTCAAGGAAAAAACCTGACTAGTTTTGGTTCCTTCTGGGAACCAACTATTCAGGTTCTGCTCCAATTTGTTTTTGGTCAAAATACTCAAAACAATTCAACACTGGGAGCACAATTTCTTCCAGGTTGGTGGAAAAGGGGAGCCTGTGAATTTGCACCCTGGACACAGTAATTTTTCAGTGGTACTACATTACATGTCATTTAGCAGACGCTTTTGTCCAAAGCGACTTACAATAAGTGCATTCAACCTGATGGTACTAGACATAGACCATAGGAATCAAGTAAGTACATAACTTTGAGAGCTAACTGTCATCGCTAAAGGAATGCTATATGTTAAAGAAGAAAAGAAGAGAAAAGAATAAGACATTTCTTTTTTTTTCTTTTTTTTTTTTTTATATATTAGGTGTTAGGTACATGCAGCTAATACATCACTTTGCATGTCTACAGAAGTTGCGAAAATAAAAACAGGCATGAAGTTGAACAATTATAGTTCACAGGAAAATTATGACTCATACTGCCCAAAGAACATCCCTGCAAAGAGTGTGTCTGTTTTGTAACTTTTCTCAAGTTGTCTACATCCAGCAGACACCCTTAGGCACTAAACAGCACACACAGCACACTAACTCTCTTGTTGATGAGTTTGGAAATTTGGAACATCTCCAGCTGCTCTTAAGGATCGTTCTTGGGGAGTACAAAGGTTAACTGCCATGCAATTTGGAAACACTGACAGTAGTCTGTCACTTTGTAATTGCTACTGTCTTTTTTTTATGAGTCATGACTGATAGAGTGGTGTGACAGACCAGGGATCCCCTTCTGGTGAGGGACTTCCTTTGTAAAAGACGTTGCATGCCTTCAGGGCATCCCAGAGCGATACATTGCCTGCCTTTTACTCTGGCCTTAACTTTTGAGCTCAGATGATTGGTATGACAACCATCTATCTTTTGGTTTTCCATGGGTGGCCTCATTCATACTTGTGTATGTTAAATGCTGTTAAATGCCTGTGCCTGAACATGAACAGGGGTTGTTAGCAGTTAAAGCACAGCAACTCTACTGGTGGTTGTGTCTCCTTTATATATATATATATTTTTTTTTTTAAAAGCCTTATTTTGTGAGAGAATATATAAACACAGACAAGTTTTTGTGAAAATTATTGGTGGCTTATGTTCAACCAACCTCTTTTTGGAAGTTGATGTTTTGCCATGTGTCTTTGTCAAACTTGTATCCATCTGCCAGCAAACTGAGGACATAGTGAGCTGCAAAACAGTATGTCCTCAGGTATCTTTCACTGATCGATTTCTTATTTGCCTTCAGCTGAAAGAAGAGAAACAGAAATTAGAGTCAGGATAAAGTCATTCAGTCAGAACGCTGTGATATACCTACAGTAGATGGTGGTCTACACAGCCCCAGATTGGAGAAGCAGACAGGAGAACCGAAACAGAAGCTAAGCAATGTACTGTTGTGGATGGTGGCAGAAGCAAAACGTATTATCCACCTTAAAAAGACTAAAAAAATCTATATTTTTATATTTATTCAACATATTTTCCCTGTTTAAGTTTAAGTGATGGAACTCATTGTTTGTTCTCTTCAAAACCACCAGACTCCATTGACTGAAACAGTGATTTTACTTCACAGAACACAGGCGTGGCTGGTCTACCGTTGCCTTGATCCTTTTGTTTGTTTGTCTTATTGCGTGATCTTGGTGAATCCAAACTATCCCTTTAAAACCAAGTCAAACAATGACACAAACAAAGACCAGCGAGACCTGGCTAGACCAGCAACTCCTGTGTTCCTAAGGTAAACTGACAAGGTTGGTTGCTTTTTAACAAAAGCATAGATAATGGCTTTGGTGGGCCTTTTCATGAAGTTTAAGTACTTTTTGCTGCAGGCCCAGTCCACAGCTGTACATTTCTTTGTGTCTGGGAGTGCCATCAGCCATCTACTGTAGGTAAGGTAAGTACTTCATGATGAAACACCACCTTCAATCCGGACTAACCTTTTAAGGCATAAGACAAGACTGAGACAAAACAATGTGTGGTGAAGACAAATTTGAATTCATATTTAAGATTAGATCAAAAAAGATTTTTTTTAAACAGTTGCAAATCTGTTATGCAGCTATTTTGATGTCTGATATACAGGCATGTGTCTATACAGTCCCTGTAATAGGAAAATAGTCAGTATTGTGTTGATTTAAGTCCTTTTTTTATCTCACTTACTGTAAAATAACTGAGCTGCAATAGGCCTACATGTTGTTTTATTTAAAGTCTTAAGTTGGAGTCTTCACGTCATGGTTCGACTGGATCAACAACACTAAATCACACAGAGAAGTCATGGTTCTTTCACTCAGTCACTGATATCAAAGCAGGTATTTGGCCTTAAGGCAAAAAAAAATTATCTGTTCCTGATAAGTAAATGATTGTGTAATGTGTTCAGCCATTGTGCAATAAGTAGTGTTTGCTGCACCACTTAGTGCACATAAAGATTTTCTGATCCTGGATCATTCCTAATTCCCAATATATTATTACTATAGCTGTAGACCAACTGGAAGAACTTACCACTTCCCAATGTGTGTTGCAGAATTCCGTAACTGATGCATTGAATTGATCAAGACCTGATGATCCTAATATCCCAATCGCCCGAGCAACGTAGAAGTATCCTGCATATGCCTGACAGGAACAAGAGAGACATATGTTTGTTTTTTTTTCACCTTCTTTTCTCTTCTTCCACATATTCTGTTTACACTGTGTGTGTTACCATGAAATCTCCAGCGATGGGAGGCTGCTCAACCCCGTCGAACGAACACTGGGATGAGTGACAAGTCTTGAAATCAAATATGGATCTCACTATGCTGCCACATTTGGCCCCATCGCCAGTTCCCTCAAGGAATAGTTGTTTATTTGGGTCGTAGCCGATTGGCTTCTTTGTGCACTCTGTGTCATAAATGCTTGAGGCGACCAGGGTGGTGTTGTAACCTTCAGGGTAGCAGGGGTTAGGGATGGGGCTTGTGTTTGATTCCTAGAGTGTTAAGAGGAGGAAGACGATGTCAAAAGAAGGAATGGAGGATGAGAAGGAAATAAAACTGTGAGAAAGAAAGGGACAGGAACAGACATGGGAGGATGAGATAAGAAGGTTTGGACAGTTTGACAAATCGGTTACATACAACCATCTATACAGTCATGGAAAAAATTATTAGACCACCCTTCTTTTTTACACTTTATAGTTCATGTTAATGCCTGGTACATAAGAGTTTAATTTAATTATTTAATAATAATTTAATTCAAGAGCTGATTTGATGTCATTTTCCATGGTTTTCTTGATAATAACCAAAATAATTATCAAGAAAACAATGGTAAATGGCTAGATATTGGCTCTTGAATTAAACTACTAACCAGGCATTAAAACAAACAAGAAATTGAAGAAAAAGGGTGGTCTAATATGTTTTTCCATGACTGTATATACAATCACACATGATCACATACACATCCTTATGTGAATACAAAATTAGCTAACAGTTTATACTCACAACATATTCTTCCTGCACTGCATATTTCACCAGCTACAATTTCTATTAGTTTCAAAAATGAAGCCATAAGCTGCCAGAAATAATGGATCTCCTGCAGACTTGCTTCAAGACATTCACTTTCTGATCAATATTCTTAAAGACATAATGCATTCTTGACTGGTCTCCCATTGCCTGTTAGCAACTCAGGGACAGCGGTGTTCACTAATCAATTCTTAACTGGGCATTAATGGATTTTGTCCTCCACACACACACAAAAACACTGCCATGTGCACCACACATACAAGCACTTAAGCATGAACATAGAAAAACAAAGAATCATCACCTTTATAGCTGGAAGATATGATATATATGATAGACACAATATATTCCATGCACACACACACACACACACACACACTTGCAAAAGGCAAAAAGAAAAGCTGTGTACCTTGATTATCATGTCCAAAACCCTCTTGTCAGCCTCATTTTTGCCATAGCAGAGGAAACTGTGTGTGTAGACATTGTAAGGGTAACCGTAAAGTTTGACATGCATGTAGTCAGTCCCGTTGAGATCCTCTTGGACAGCAAAGGCAATTTGTGTCGATGCTCCACCAAGGTCCATAGACCCGACAGTCTTTGCCCCATCTGGGCGTACATAGGAGTTCCAAAGGTTTTTCTGTCAATATAAATGAGGAACATTAGAATATGATGAACCGTGTCATGGCCCTGTTTGTAAAGCAGCAATATTTGTATTAATTTATTAGGGGCCGAGGTGCGAGGACCCTATTGAAATTGAAGGAATTATTATTAGGGACCGAGCACTAACGGTGCGAGGACCCTATTGAAATTGGTCAGTTTTAAGGGCCCGAGCAGGCAACGATCTGCGAGGTCCCTATTGTATTTCGAATGATTATTATTTTTATTATTTTTCTTCCCCCCAAATGTTCGCATATTTCATATTTCGCATCAAGTGGAGATCTTCCAAAGTCTGTTAGCTACAAAACTATTCTGTTTCTGGAATCTGTTGAATTCTGTGGTGAGTTACAGCAATTTTTACTCAACAATGTTTCATTGGGTAATCAATCAAATTAGGCCTACACACACACACACACACGCAATAATGGGGAGCATATACACAGGCTTTTTGCCTATGGTTCCAATGAGAGAGAGGAAGTAAGAAAGCGAGCTGTTGAAACATTTTAGTTTCAGTTGCGTTGTCACCAGTTTATCTGTAGTGTTGTAAGGGGACAGTCTCTTGAACCCGGTCCTTACACGAATTTGTGGTGTTGCAGTCAACAGAATCACAATTTTCTGCAGTTGCAAACATGCATTTCCTAATATTCAGTTAATTTTTTCAAAATTCTTCTCACTGCATGAAAAACTGTATTTCCTGTCCGGTGGACGCCTAAAACGTGCCTCAGCCTGTGAAGTTTGCGTTTGAGTGTAGAAGGTCAGGTGCTCAGTAGCGGCCCTGTTGCATGTCTGACATCAGGACCTCATCATTAGCACTCTGGCCTTGCCAATGCTTCATTTATGAAGCCCCTTCCTAAATACAAAAACGTGGTTGGGGAGAGGGACGTCTGGAATGCCCTGCTTAGCCTGCTGACCCGGCCCCGGATAAGCGGAGGAAAATGGATGGATGGATGGACAATAGTGATTATTATTGTTGTGTAGTGAGTGACACTATCCTGGCTCAGGAGAGAAATGTGTGTTACCAGTTGTAGAAAAAAAAAACCTGATATGCATTTTTAACCAGTCCTTCAGGATCATTTTGCCCATTATTAATAATATTTCGGCAGAAATTAATCAAACTGGATTTACAATGGATCTTTGCTGAATACAATTTCATATTAAACTCAATTTGTGTGTTTAGGGGATGTTTATCTGCCATTAGTGGACAAGTCGGATTCAGAGATAAATGGTAAATGAAACACATAAAATCGTTTATGAACTTTGTATAGCTTCATTTTACTCAGGGGTAGGCAACCTGAGGCTCCAGAGCCAAATGTGGCTCTTCAGGTCATCTGCAGTGGCTCCCTGTGGCTGTAACAATTTTTAGGGGCCGAGCACTGAAAGTGCGAGGACCCTATTGTAATTGGTCCGTCTATTCTTATTATTATCATCCTGGAATTGTAATCGCCTTTTTGGGGCCTTTCTCATATTCAAAAACTCATCATTTTTGGAATATACATAAATCTTCGCTCAAATTTACGTATTCTAGTGGTCATGGCAATGGACGTGGCAAAATGACTCAACAGCGCCCCCTTGAAAGTCATGAAAATTCAGCCCCTCGCACAGGAATGTCATAGAGACACAAAATTTAGTACATACATGTATCATGGCACAACGCACCAAAAAGTCTCAAGAACCCATACCCTAAAACGTACAGGAAGTCGGCCATCTTGGATCAAAAATGGCGTTTCCTGCTGTTTTTGCCCATTTCCATGCCGCATACTTGAACAAACTCCTCCTACAAATTTCATCCAATACTCTTCAAACTTGGTCAGTGCCATCACATGGCCTTTGGGATCAAAAGTTGCATAAATCTTTACCGACGGTCACACTATGTAGGCGTGGCATGGCGGCAAAATATGGCGTCTCGCCATAAAACACAAGATCGTTATAGCTTTTCCATTCTTTGTCTGATCTGATCCAAACTTCTCATGCTTCATCAGAGTCCAGCCCTTAACACTTCTAAATAACAATATTTCATAAAGCCCCGCCCCTTATGCTTTATCCACGCCCCCTTTCATAAAATAACCACGTTGCATACTTTACCAAACTCCGCCTACAAATTTAATCCCATTGACTTCTAAGTTGGTCAATACCATTACAAGCCCTTTGGGAACATAACTTATCAACACCTTTACTGACCTTCGAATATGTGGGCGTGGCATGCCAGCAAAATATGGCATCTCGCCATAATACACCAGACTCCATAACTTGACCATACATTGTCCAATCTGTCCCAAATTTCCCACACCTGATGAGGGTCCAGCCCTGACCACACCCACATGTCATTATTGACACACAGTCATAGCGCCCCCCGCTGGCTACAGGAAGTAGCATGTTTTACTCAGACAGGCCATTTGGGACGCATAGGGACTGAGCCCAGAGCGCCGCGCCCGACGAGGCCTCCTCCGATGGCTCCACTCTGCTCGGTCCCGTTCAGTCCTGCTTGCAGGCCTAGTTCAAATTAGATTTCTAAAGGCTGGAGTGTACAACTTCCCCATATTCTATATAAGACTTAAGGCAATGATTTTTTCTACCTAATATATGATATTTTTTTTACTCTTTTCCTGAAGTCATAAACAATGAGACATTGAAAATGGATCACCAGAATTTTTTTTCTTACTTTACTCACAGGGCTTCCGTCTACACGTACCTTTTGACATAGAAAGACTAAACAAACCAATGACAGTATCTTACCTCTAGGAAGTTTCCCATGAGGTAGTTGACGGTGATCCACCCATATAGCCCTTCTTCTTGACCAGTAATGATGGCAGCATTTTGGAAGTTAAAAGGCAAACTGCTCAGGTATTCTCTGAGACGTGCCAGGACTTTATTGGACCTATTTTCATCCTGTTCACTTAAAGCAAAGCAGAAAAAGGACCAGAATTATACTGGAAGCAGGATTGGCCAGTAGCAGTGTCAGTAACAGATTTTTGCTTCATAGTTTCTGAATACATGTTTTGTGCATTTTCTCTGTTGATTGAACATTTGAATACTTTAACAGTATTGATATAGCACCTACACCTGCTTCATAATAAATAAATAAAAAATAACAACATGTAAATCTTGCTTTTTACAATATCAGACTTTAAATTGCTCCGAACCTTCCAGTCACTTTCCAATACGACATTGGAAATGGCAAGAGAATAGCCAAAAGCACACTCTTTTCAACATTTACTTACTGCAGCAGTCTCATTCCAGCAGTAGCTCCCAGAAAGAGAGGTGTATTTTTATGTTTTTGAACAGGAAAGGCTTTGGAGATGTTGTTCATGCAATCTTGGAATCCTTTCATTGATTTGGCATCTTTCTTTGGGTCAACTTCCATCTCTGAGATACCATCGCCTGTAAGCAAAAGGCCAAGCTAAAATCATATTCTAAAGCACAGGCCTGGAAAACTAGATAATAGCGGGTGATGGGGTATTTCAAAATGCTCAGGAAGCTTTGGCTTTCATTATTCTGCCATCATTGTAGAGACAATGACTCACCAGCAACTCTGCAGTTCATTAGCTCAGTCACCACTCCTGTGTCATTCTCCTTATCCCCTGGCCACTGGTACAGGAACACATTGGAGCGTGATGAACCCGCATCTATCACGATACCATACTGAGGGAGAAAAAAAATGACGTTACAGCTTTCCTCTTCTTAATTTAGTCGAGGTGATCGCACTTCTTACCTTGATTAGTAAAATATCTAAAAAAAACAAAAAACTAAATGATGCATGGCAAAGAGCTGAAACTATAAAGACCAAATAGAAGACTACAAAGAAGCTGCAGTGATCCCCTCCACCATTAACACACATGGTCCAACAGGACCACCAATCCATCACTACGCTGATGAGAAAAACGTTTTTTCCCCTGACCCTAACATCTGGATATCGTCTTGCAGCACATTCACAACTGAGAGTGTGTCAGAGCTGAAGTATGTGTTTGTATACCTGTCCCTGTCTCTTTCTTTTACTTTGTTTAAGTGATAACTTCACATGTATGCATGCATCCTTAGTCATTTGTGCGTGTTTGTATATCTTCACCATCTTCAAATGTTCGGACCCCCAGGTGTCCTGAATGATGGCAACAGCAACAAGAGCTGCAATACTGCCCAAGAGGAGAAGCAGCACTACTGCTATGCGACACTTGTAGCCCATTTGCCGCTTGGAAGCCATTTCCTGTTGGCAAGAAAATAGGTTAAAAATGTGGTTCACACTAAAAGCATTTAGCTCTCAAAGTAATGACACGTGATGAGTTTTGAAAAGTGATGATGAGCAATAATAGTACACTTTATTTACTGAGCTGGATTAAAAAAACAGTGGTAGCACTATAAGTATTGACGGACTAAGCAAAACCAAACACATTACAGGGAACACAACCATATGTTTTGTATACTACAATTAGGTACTTTAATCCCATTAGATTGTTTTAGACATATTAAGGCAAATATGCAAAGCATTAAATGGAGTGTGTTGTTGTCATTGTTTATATGATCTGCAAAGGAGAAAATACCCTAGCTTCTCTCATCTTAAGTTTCTTTTAATACAGTGAAGTGAGGATGTGTGGTGTGACTTCAGAGAATTTTGGGAGGCGTCAGCTCCTACAGAGGTGAAGGGTTAACAGCTTTTGAGTGCTTTCCATGTCGTTAAGAAGAAACAGTGCAGTAATTCAATAGCCAGCAAGGACATATATGTTGCTTGCATATTTAGCCTTGAATTCTCAGATGTTTGGTCGTTTTTTATCTAAACTTGAACTACATATGCAGCTTAAATGCACTCATGAAACTAATTCAAAGCACAACACTGATTGGCAGAATGTGTTCTTGTTCAGGGCCGGAGGGTATATGGGTGTAGAGCTAGATTACAACATCAGACAAAGGATTGCTGCCACTTTCAGTATTGCACAGGGCCACTGAACATGAAACCTGCCATTGAAGACCATTAGGCTTGTTTTGTGTTTAACTCTTCCTAATGGCTGCCAAGAAACACCCAGATATTCAGTACAAACACTGATATGTATAACAAATGCATGTGATGTCCAGCTGCAGGAAATGAAAAAACATTCATTTCAGTCAAATTTTGTTCTTGTTAAAAACATAAACCATAAACATAGCGTGACAGAAACTGCTTTGTTTGATTTCCATGTGTTCGATGACAGAAAACAGTGTTTCACGCCAGATCCACCATGTGTGTTTCGATGGAGAAAGGTTACACGTACATTACGACAATATATCTCAACAGCAAGACTCTTGTTCTTCTCATGTAGTCAATGTGGCTGCAATTAAGGCCTCTGAAACACGAGACGCAGCTCTTTGGAGATAAATGCACGCACGCACACACACACACACACACACACACACACACACACATCCTTGAATTTACTTTTTTTTCATCCTAATATCCTTATTCTATTTCCTTTGCATGCTATTTATGCCTTATTTCACAACTGTGCATGTTATCATTGGTAGCGCTGTATGTGAAGAAAATCTATATTTAAAACTACATCCAAGCCTACCAATGTCATGTTATATAATAGCAATATATTTCATTTATAATAGAAAGAGGAAGAAAATTGCATATTTTTCTTTATAGGGGCATGAAAGGAATAACTGGATATAAATAATGACACCGTAATGGATATTATTCAGTCTTCCTTTGCCTAAACTTGCCACATCATGCTGTCTCCACAGCAATGGGAGGTCATAAATGGATGCAATATCGTAATTACTACCTGCGCTGTGCAGCTATTAGGTAATGCTGTCTAAGCCGTGTCATAGGTGTTATTTTCAGAGGTGGAGTAAACACTACCACATGTCCCCATCTCCCTCCCTATCCCGCCTTTTTTCCTTACTTTCTTGCCTCTTTGTAAGCTCTATAAAGCCAAAATAAATATTATCCTCCTCTGTTGTCAGCAGACTATGTCGGCTGAGTAATAACAATGTTTGTTGTCCTTTCACACTGCAGAATTTAAAGTTGCCACAGCAACTTTGACGTGCAGGTAGAAAGCTGCTAGACGAGGTGTGATTACAAGCAGAGGACATGTCTGATGTCTCTGACAGATCTGGCTTAAGTCGGCTTTACACTTTAGTGTCATGCCTGTGACAGCTAATATTCCCGGTTTATGAATTTAGGTGAATTCTCTGTATAGTTATTGAGATACACATACTCTGTGGTATACTGTCAAAGTAACAGTTAAGAGTAAAAGGCAGAAATGCAGATGAAGGCACCCTCTGTTTTTGTATGTTTCCCATACAGTGCTGGCGGAAATTTAAGTAAGACATACATAACCCTGAAAATGAAAATATATGCTTCTATCAAGCTCACGACATAATGATCGCTGTGAGTCTAAGAATAAATCCCCAACTAGCAATACTAACATCCTTGTTTTTAAAGTGTACCGTATAATAACTATGATTACAGCTAACCCTAATATTTGCACCTATTGAAGACAAGCTTGCAAAAAACAACATAGCATAAGCTCTTTGATCCGGCTGGTTAATCCAGGATCCTGTTGGGTCTAGGTTGTCTGAACGATGTCAGTGACATTCAACAGCTGTCCATAATAACAGTTTAAGTTTACTCACAATATTTTTGGAAAATAATTGATTTTGGAATGTAGTTAGCTCTGTTGCTAATGCAAGTTTTAGCAATTCAGTCTCTCACTTTAATCTAAGTTGTTTGTGTTTTTAATCTTCATCATGTTTTTATCAGGAATTTATCTAAAATATGTTTGGAAAAATGTTTTTTTTGACTTGTATAAACCTTACATAATGCAGATTAACATCTAATTAGCATTACATCACAAAGAGGTGAAATGTTAGCTGAGTAGAGACGGGTAGCTGGTTTTACTTCAATTTGTTAAGGTATTTGCTGTAAAAAAAATTTAACTCTGTACATGCAATTACACAATCCTGGGGTTTGAAACACATAAACGTACAGTCTACTTTTTTGTACGAGTAATTTATCCTCAACAAGTAAAATTAGAGCAAAGCTAAACATGTCTATCTGAGTATGATAATATGTATTGTGATATTACACTGCAAGCAGTTGTGTATTTGCATGTGACAGCAATGTCAGCATCAAAGTGTACTAAATAACATTAATGTGGTTTCTCTGATCTTAAGCCACACACAAAAACAATCAGGACCATTCTGCTCTCTGTTCACCACCCCTATTCACAGAAACTCCCTCTTTAATGGTGCACCTGGTAAACCAAAACAATGCCACAGAAGTGCTTCTTTAATTTGAATGACCGGTTAACCATAAGAATCAGCAGGTATACGCCTACACTTTTCATTAAGAGAATAAACACTGACAACACCCACATTATCCTTACAAATAGTTTTGGATTCTCATAAAACTTTTTTGCACAAGTTGTTGACTCTGCATGTATGAACGGGTAAAAGAGTGACTGAGAAATGTATACACCCATTCAGACACGCCACAGTAAATCATCTCACACAGTGAAACTTACTCACCTGTGTCAAAAAACCCTTCATTGTAAATGCATGTTTTGTTAACAGGTAAATAAATGTATCTGAAACAGAAGAGGTGTGATTGTTTCTTACCTTGAAGAGTTGGTTTGTAGGTCCTAGTTGGCAGTGGGAGTGAGATGGCTCTGAAGAAGGGATGAGGAAACACAGCAGGAAATGGGAGAGCAGCAAAGGAAGGGAGAGAGTGAAACAAGGGAGTGTGCTGTGAGTGGGAGAGATCTAAAGAGTGATTGGCCCACAGGAACAGGAGCTGTTGTACCCCAAAGAAACAGAGAGTGTGTGAGAGAGGGAGCATGGGGAGGAGCAACATATACAAACTCCATTTTCACCACTCCCACTCCCACTACACCAGTGAAGAATTGAAACCGGTCCAGGAGCACAGACAGTGAATGATGCAGGTCTTGTTCCTTGCTCACTATCTGTGTTAATGTTAAGCACAGCTAAAAGTATTAAGTATAGCATATGCATGAAACAATGAAACAATGTGAGAAGAGAATGGGGAGGGGGGGTTAAAGTTAATTCATGTAATCAATACCATTGAGTGCAGTGTGGCTGAGTATCTGCTTCACAGGGTTATCACTAAGTCAGCTCTTATTTGATGAGCCTCAACTGAAGGAAGAAGTACTACGTAAAGAAAGGGATCAAGTGCTGTAGCAACAATCATGGATGTGTTGGTACCTGTAAGCTCCCATTTTCTTATTAAGCTCCAGTTCTCACAGTTAAAACGATGAGTCATTTATCAGAAAGTACAGTGGAACAAGTGGGAAATTGTGCTGTAATCTAGTATGTTTGTTTTGCGGAAGGAGGAAAACTAAAGTGTGTGTGTGTGCGTGAGTGCGTGTGTGCATGAGAGAGAGAGAGAGAGAGAGAGAGAGAGAGAGAGAGACAGAGAGAGAGAGAGAGAATTTGTACGTGCATGCACATGTGTTTGGATTTGTTGCATTTTCTGGAAACATGAGAACTCCTTGTATTTCTGTGTCTGTCAGTCCAATCTCACATTAGAGGAATGGAGACATCAGTATGCATCAGGCTTAAAAGTCCAGATCAATGACAGAAACAATTGTAACCAGTTCAGACAAAATGTCTAAACACTTGAACACTTTCAGTCATGCGATCCATGTATTAGTTCAATGCTGGAAGGAAGTGGTGATGATCTTTTAAGCCCACAAAAAAACATAAATTCAAAGACCAAATTGTTCTCCTGACCTCATAGAGGCACTCCACCTATGTATCATTTTATTAGTCACAGGGGGATGCTACTCAGCCCCAGAAAACAAATACATTATATAGTGTTGTGTGGTTTTGGAAAAAAACTTAAGTGAAATCAGCCTGAGAAGTGTGCTATGCAGACTACAGATATATGGGAAAAGAAACATTACAAACTGGGGGAATTGGGTATAAAATAGGATATGGATTACCAGGCAGGAAGGGTCTAATTAAACCTCAGTCCAGTTGGATCAGGGGCGGACAAAGTGCACTACTCCAGTACTTCAGTCAACTCTTGATTTGCATTTTCTCCCTAATGTGAAAGCGTTGTTGTATTGGGGCCACAATGCATTTTCCCTAATGACTTTGAAACTAGCTAGTGAATGCACTGACTTTCTGGAAGAACCCAGCCGATTTGATCGCTGTCAGACTATTGAATGATCGTTTATCAACTCTTATCTTCCCATAAGTATGAGTGAGTGAGGGCCTGCTCTACCTTCAAGCAGGTACAGCAGGTAATATCAGCTCTTTCAACAGGCAGCTATATTAATATGCATTTTTTGCCAGGGGCCCTCTGGTGGCTTTAGTAATTATGAAAGTTGCACAGGCAGAAGTGACCTTACAGAGTGTGAAAGCAAAGGGGTAAGTAAGGGAGCGTAGTATAAAGCATGAAAAGTCTCTCTCAGGGTAGGCAGCAGGGGTGGTGGATGGGTCAAACAAACACCCAAAATCACCTGGAGACCAGCATTGGTGTCCCATCTGAAACCAAAATTAAAGAATGTTATTTAAAGAAACCACACTTGTTTTTATGTAGACAACATATCTCTATCACTACTGGTTTTAATGTAGTAGCCTACTTGTGATGACTTTACTGTTGGCATTCACATGAATTTATTTTACTACTAACCTTAGATAAGTAGTTTTGAAACAGTTGACTGAAAGTGAAATGTAACAAAACAGCGATACTAGACAACAGCTTACTAGAAGGCAGAGTAGGCCCCGACTCAGCACTGATAGACGTCCATTCAATAGTGTGACAATTTCCCAGTCGAGTGGAGGAACCTGTAATATTTCCTTAAGTATTGGCTTTATTCTCACAAAAGTTTTATCGCACTAAAAGTAAAGAGCATGTTTGTTGTTAACTTACCTTGCTCAACTGCACCTGGTTCATTGCACTGAATCCACCACGGGCTCTCTGCTCTGCATTCATCGCATTTTGGAAAAGAAAAGAAAATCAATCCACTGACTTCAAAACTTTGCTTCATAGTAACAAGGACTTTGTAAACAGAGCAGAGTCAAAAGTGCATTATTTGTCTTTCAAATGCAGTGGAGTAAAAGAAATAAAAAAATATATATACTCAAAAAAAGTACATTACTCAGTTAAATGTATTTTGTTACAGTCCAACTCTGTGTACAATCCAGTGTTTTTGTGCTTGTTGAGCAAATCTAGGGATGAAAAGGCATGATATATCTACCTCTGCTGCTTTCATTTTGACGATTCAATTTCAAAATCTGACTTTCACGAGTCTACTAATTTTATTGACAAGTGCCACTATATAGCTTGAGTGCACCTTAAAGATAAGATGATGTAAGATAATATAGTCATTTGTTGCAAATTCTTCACAAATATGTTCAGTATGAACATTTAGCAACGAATGTTAATGTGTTTAATATGTTTGATTTAAAAAAAATCTGGTATATATATATATATATATATATATATATATATATATATACATATATACATACGGTATATATAAATGTAATTCTTAGTTGTAACTCCCTTTCTTGCTCACTCCCCTTTCCCACATGAATCTAAATAATCTAAGCCTTGGGCTAACTGCAGTGAACTGAACAATATGACCCACTTAGACTGAGCTAGCCCAGCCTTGGGCTTATGACTCCTCCGAGCTGACGAGGAATGTGAACGACACTCAGGGGTGTGAGGATCGTGCAGCTGGTTGCAGTACCTGGCATCATTCTTTGCTTCACGTCATATTCTTGATTTGTCATATTCATTATATTCAATATCTTTACTACGGCTGCCTAGCTTCCTTTCACTGTGGCTGCTTTATAGATCCAGTGGATTCCCTAACATTTCAGCATGTGGGTGGTCTTCTGGCATCTGGACTGTCTACAAAGAGAACACTGATGGGGCCAGTCAAAGTGAATTACATGTCTGACTCAGTGCTCAGTGAATGAAGATAAAGTATTTTTAGCTGGCTAAAGTGAGACCTGAAACCCACTGGTCTGAATGAACCGGACAGACTGAATGCTGAAAATTAAATTTGCACCCAGAGAGGAAATAGAAGAAAGGCAGAGAGCTCCTACTTAACTTTATGCGTGTCAAGCCTCCTGGATACAGATTACATACCTACTGTATCCCATAGTGGTGTTTCTGCAGCACTTCCTCCCAGCACTGACCTGCAGCTCCAAGTTAATATCTGGCATCATTTATGTAGGACAACTCTAAGGTATCATCCATAAGTGCATCTACATCCTTATAAAATACATTCTACTTCCATGTTTGCTGTTATCTTCCCCACATTTGGCTGACACATGGCTACACGGCCTGTTGCAGCAACTTATCCTTTAAACAACAATCCACTGGAGGGACACTCTAAACTATCTCACTGTATTTTTTTTATCAAAGAGGGCATTTTCTCTGTTTAAACCACCCATTAGTGCACTGCATCTAATTTTCTCCACTCAAAGACCACCTACAGGGCACTAAATATCATGCTTTCTCCAATGACAGGACATCTAGAAGGTGCCTTATTATGTTTTCTCTACTGGAAGGGCACTCCAAAGAGCATTTCATCATGTTTTCTCCACTGAAAGAGGCCCTAGAGGGCACATTGTAATTTTTCTACTGGAAAGGCACTTTAAAGAGATTTGCATCTCTTGTTCTCTACTTAAAGGACACCCTAATGTGCACTTTATCTTGTTTTCTCCACTGGATATAGGAGCATCTGAGAAAAAAAGTTGCTCTAAGGGTGGGCGGCATTTGTGGATGGGTCAGAAAAAATTCCGGACCTTCACCATGGAGACCAGCGTTGGTGTCCAATATGAAACCAAAATTAAATAATGCTATTTGAAGTAACCTCACACTTGTTTTTACGTAACCACTGTAACTATATAACTTCTGGTATTGATGTAGTCTTCATAACTACTTATCTGTTGGCATTTACTTGCATTTATTTTACTTTTCAAACTATTATATTACATCTAACCAGGAACTTTTTAGCCCTAATTTTAGAGAAGAAGTTTAATAGCCTACACTAAATGGAACAATGGACGTTTTCAGTGCATCAACCTTACAAAACTGAAAGTGAAATGTAAACTAAAAACACCAAGCAACCATCGACTGAACTGATAACAACCCTACCTCAAATATGTCAACATTTTTTTTCCTCTTCAATATCTATCTGTGGTATGACATGTATTGTTCACGCCCATACAGCTCAATGGTAAAACTAAAATTTATGAACTCCAGTTTCCGAGATCCAAGTATTGCAGCTGCTCATTTGTTTTGTTACCAGTAAATCAACTGCCATCAACTGCCAACAATGGCCTTATGTAATATTTTCACTTTCTTTAAGGAAGTTCTGACTTTTTGCGGGGAAAAAAAATACAGACTTCCCAGTACCCTTGTTAGAGATTGAACTGTGTCTAGCCTTTCTTAAGCGCAGTTCCATCAGCCTCACAACATTACCAACTATGCATTAAGGCTGTGGCTGGTCCTCTGAGATTTGGAAAGCTGCCCAGAGAAGTCCTTGCTAATTGTCTGTGTCTGATTCTGTGCTTTCAAAATGCAGTAAACACCCCCATGAATCTCTGCAGCTACCCAGGGAGGAAATGTTGTGGCCGTGTTTTGCGGCCAGATCAATTAGAGGACAGAGGCACTTCAAATCCGCAGAAGACCCCAGGCTACGCTATTCAAATATCTCAATTTGAGCAATGGTTTATAATGGTGTTCGCTCGTGTTCTCCTGTCTCTCTCTCTCAATTGATTTCTTGCTCCGTCTTTGTTTGTTCTTCTACTTTTTGACTTCTGATCAGCATTTGCCTAACCCCTGTGCTGTTTAGGTCTATTCCTACTTACACACTCTCCCTCTCAACCACAGGATAAATGCAATGTAATTTGTTTGATGTATTCCATAACCAGGATATGAAAATTGATCCTATTCTGCGGCCGTACGATTTGAATGTATTTACTGGTATATTATAACATGAGGCTACTATTAAACTTGTTGCAATGTTCAAAATGATTATACTTATAATAAAAAGGACCTCATGTCACAGTTGAGAAGCAAGAAATGTCTCTGTCCTGTTTGACTAATGATGATGTCTCAGTTCTGAAGGTCTTAAAGTGTCATCAGGAATTTCCATAGACAGATGCATCATTCATATTGATGCATTCTGCTGTGCCATATCGATATAAAAGGGTCCTTTAGGTCTCTGTGGGTACCTAAAGTGTGGGCACATGCACTTAAACCCAGACCGTTTCCCCTCAGCGCCCCTCCACCATATTCCCACTCAACAGGGCCCACTCCCTGTGGTAGCTGTTGAAAACTTTCTTTTTGATGATGTAGCCTTTACAATATAGAAAATCCTCTCTTGCACAACTGAAATTTCAGAAAGACGTCCCCAGGAACAATGTAACACAACCCCATATCTCTTGCATACTAAAGCTGTGAACTAACACTCATCACACTACTATTAAATTACCAAGAAGGAAACACTTATCCTAATAGAATTTCAAGTATAAGTGTTAACAGCAATCAGTGCACAGTTCAACACAAGGCATTAAATGTTGGCCATGTAATGTGATCTCTGAGGTCTCAAGTGTAGTTGTGACTTCAGATTCAGTTATGTGCTGATGGCTGCTGGATTGTAATGTTTTACCATCTGATGCCTCCCAAGTGAAAACGTGTCCGCGGCATGCATTCAGCCAATAACCTCAAACGATAGATGTTTGAAAGCTGTTAAGCCAAGTGTGCAGCAAACAGGGGCGCTGACATTTTGTGTCAGACTGGACTACACTGGGAGAACACTTCATGCATCATCTGGGCTCAATGGGACCTTTCAGCACCTGATAGGATGGGATTTTTTCTTTTTGTCCAACAAAGCTATCCTTTTTCCAGTCATTGCTTGTTTTGAAAACCAGAAAGCTAAGGGAAAAAAACATACTGTAGCATTTTTGGGCTACATTGTAATCTGCATTCACCCCCTGCTCTCTGTTACCATAAAGCCTTATTAGAGATGTAATGCTGTCACCATTGTCATTGCCACCTACCATATCAATGTCATGTTTTATCATTGCCCTTTTTTAACAGGCCTGACGGTGACAACTCATCTTCATCATGGTTTTCTTTCTTGATTTTTCTGGGGGTTAGCCAGTAGCACTCTAACAAATTTGAAATTGAAATTGAAAATGAAAATGTTATCTTTTCCATAATTTGTGTCATATACAAATATGAAGAGATTTTTGAGTAACATGGCAATATGTTTTTTTAAGATTATTTTTTTGGCATTTAACTGCTTTATTATATAGAGACAGATAGAAAGGGGGGGATAGAGGGGAAGACATGCAGCAAAGGGACCTCAGGCCGGATTCGAACCCGGATCCGCTGCAGCAAGCACACGGCCTTCATGGTAAGCGCTCTACCAGTGTGAGCCACCGGGACGCCCCACAATATGTTTTTTATTTATTTATTTATTTATTTTTATCTTGTCTAATGTATTTGAGTACAATTTAACACTTTTTTTGCGAACATACAGGCAGTTGGGTGATAATTGTCTGTGTTTTTGTAAAGCAAAGCCAGCAAAGTTCATTGTTGATATAAAAACACTGGAATGAGCTGAAGTCAGGTAACTCAATGACCCAACAACCACATGCCACAGCAAGTCACCACTATCTTATATCGTTAGTAGACGGAAAAACAAGATAAGCTCCTGGCATGCTAAAATAGATCAGAAAGACAGAAATGTAATTTACTCAACTGCATAGGCTTAACACTAACCTTGATTCTTCTGGATCCTTTTGTGAAGTTTAGTGTGCCTTTATTGAGGTCTACACTGGAATAAGCTAAATTCATGTAGCATGTTGACTTGTTCATATATCTCTCCCTACTGAAGGGTCAACTGACTTCATTTTCACTGCATCAAGAAGATTTTGCTCCAGCCACTTAGTTAGACTGTCTTTGTTCAAGAAAATACTCCCATTCTACACAGCACTGACAGTTTAGTTGCTTTCAGCTGCATTTCTTGGCAAAGGCACAATAATCTACTACAGACAGTGAAGTATACATTCGGCACACAAATATAGTAGCAGTGCCTTAACATAGTACATACCAGTATATTTGACCCAAAGACTTGTAAGACATGCAAAGGGCAGGCCATGCAATAGTGTGCATCCCTCGGTGTCAGTATCAGCAGCATATTTATGGATGTGGGTCATCCAGTGACAACTGTATGGCTGTCAGTTGATGGAAGTTGTGACAGTCTCTTTCCTGGCAGCATGTGTAATGGTGACCTCTTGTGGGAAAACTAAGGTCCTGCAACTTTCTTGTCTTGGCATGCCTCCCTCTATTACAAACTAAATCTGCCAACAAGTAAAAATAAAAGTAACCTGAGCCTAACCTCTAAGACATTAATCATCCCTGCAAACAGATGGGTGTGGCATAGCAGAGTACAGAGGAAGAGAACACTAAAGATAAGATTTCAGATTGTCAACAACAAATATATTTTAGTTACTTTACAGTACACAACAATGTAAATAGCAGTTACTAAGGACATCATACTGTGTAGTTACTATGCAGGGTTGAGTTGGTTTAATTGGGCCATTTTTCTGTCATTGATTATGTACATACGTACTTACACAGTACATTACCGATTAACTATGAACCATCCAGAACACTCAGGTTGTCTGTACAAGTCTGCTTTCTGTCAGAGTCAGAACCAAACATAACTAACATAAACAATATCTTTGACCCCCTTTTTTTATTTTTTATAATACCTTTTATTTTAATTTAGCTTCTGCTTTACCTGTTATTTTTTATTTTATTTTTTTTAGGGGGGGGGGGGTCTCTCTGATTTTTATGGCTTTGTTTTAACTTAAATTTAAATGTCCTATTTAATTATTTTTTTTTGCCCTTGTGTAAAGCTTTTTTAATTGCCTTGCCTTTATAATAAAACACTTAATAAATGATGCCTTAATAAATAATGTAGGAGTGTAGGAGTGCAGGTAAGCTTTAGGATTTGACAATGGAGCTGTGAAAAGCACACATTTTTACAGACTATTCTCCTGTATTAAGGAGGAGTAGGAGTTTGACCTCCTACTGAATTGTTACCCACCTTACACTTGTCAGGAATAAAGGGCAATCATTATTCGACAACAGATACCTCCATATTAATTGTCCCAATAGCATCCAAAATAGAGACACAAAATTAGCAAAACAGTCAACTAACAGAGAAACTTTACATGCTACCTAGTTATCATTGTACGAATCTTGAGATACCCTACCTATTTTAACTTACTGTGTAACTAAACAGAGTCAATTTGTAAATATATTTTAGTATGCATCCTATACACAATTCTGAACTAAGTAGCTCAGAAGTGTTTCTAAGGGAACTATTGAAACTGAAACCATATATTTCCCCTGTATTTTCCTGGATCCTGTCGATACTGGTAGCCTGTTGAGTGCTTTACATTACCTGTATTATTATATCAATCCACTCAGCGCAAAGAGCTCAAATAAATGTTTAATTATAATTGGGCATATAGTAATCTTAAAAGCAGCTGGGGACAATCAGTCAGAGTCTGTGATGGTGATGGTATAAAAAGCTCCCAATAGATACAAACAAGGTTTCACTTAGGGAGTATGTGTGTAAAAAATATGTCCAGTAATTCCTTATATAGCCTAATTAAATCAACTAGTTATTTCTCTTTTATATTCAATCCACTAAAATTTTATCAATGATTATTTTATTTTCATTATTCTATCTTCACAATAACGTTTATGGATTCCATTTATATTGTTTTTATATTTGTGTACCAATGTTTTCTAAAAAAAAAAAAAAAAAAGAGGTTGTTTTGGGAATTTGGATCTAATTGAAGTAAAAAAAATGTCATTGTTGTGCTTAGCTCAGAATAATATATAGAAATAAACATACAAAAAATGTATAATATCTTTGTTTATAAAAGAGGAATAGAGTAGACCAAAGAATGTATTATTATTATTATTATTATTAATAATAATAATAATAATAATAATAATAATAATAAATATAATATATAATATTTTCTTTTTAAAGCTCACCTCTATAGTGCATTTATCCCTCTGTGTGCATTTTAGAAGCTACATTTCACTCAATAACCCAGATGAACAGAGTGTCTTGTAAAAGCACATATTTTATTCATATGGTCAAGTGCACCATCGTAAGTACTTGAACCTGCACCTCTGTAATAGAACTGTTATATCCCATGTGTCCCATCATCCTAGTTTACAGTTCCATCTGAACACGGAGTCCATATAACCTTGTCTCTTGACATTTTCTCATCCAGCTGTATGATTGCAGATGTCATACAAATCAAAGGAATTACTACAAACACGTTCTGCTTGTCTATATCTATTCTGGCATCATAAAGTTGCCTGAAGAAGGATCTTAATTTAGCTTTTGAAGCAATGTGAATTAGCAGGCCAATACTGCTGAGCAGTAATGCGGGGCTAAAAATTAACTTCCAATACTGAAACCTCATCTGTATTTATAGAACTCTGGACTTTGTCCTCAGGGATAAGAATGCTCAGAGAAGGCCGAGTTGCACAGCATGTTAGTTGGTTCGTAATTATGTTGTGGGGACTTGCCTTTGTTGTGGGGACCAAATGCAAGTCCCCATAAGGTAAATCGGTAACGCTTTCTATTAAGGTCCTTGTAATAACCCTTAATTAACAAGTAATAAGGCCCTTGTAAGTTCTTACAAGATGCTTATTAACATTATTGTGTGTTTATAAGCTTAAATAGTTGTTAATAATGGCATTACAAACACCCATTACCCACCCATTATGTCTTTGCCATGCCTTTATTAATCTTATTTTGTTTGCTTATTGATATTAAAATATACTTTATTGCTCATCTATTATAAGTTAACTATAAGTTAACTATGCCTTTTGCAAATGCCGGTTCTAAAGCGAGAACAATGCCTTATTACTTGTTAATTAATGGTTATTAAGGAACTTATTATAAAGAGTTACCGGTAAATCTTTACATTTTAAATTGTGCACTTGCTATATAGGTTTCTGTAAGGTTAAGTCTCCAGGAAATAAATGTCAACAAATCTAAAATTCATTCATAATTAATATTTGGTTTGCTGCATTATACATATTTTGTGCATGTATAATGAGTCGGTAATCGGAAATATGGATACACATGTCTGTGTATGCAACACTGACACTTTGTATGCAATACTCTGTGTATGCAACACTTTCCTTTGTTAGAAATAATCTGTTATTCTGTCTCAGTTGTCTGTGTCTGTGTGACGAACGTAGCTATCTATGCATGCATAATTCACTATATGTGTGTGTGTGTGTGTGTGTCCTCCCTATGTATGCAAGATGTTTTGATACAATGATCATGTACTAATATTGTTTTAAAACTATTATTACTCTAGATACATTTATTGTATCTGCCTAAACTTTCTGTGTCCTGTTTAGAGTAAGATTATATAATCACAAAAATATATATTATACGTTTTATATCTTATGTGAACATTGCAAAATCTGTGTCTCCACTATCATCTCTGCAAGTCATAACAAGGCAGGAGGTTGTGTCTATAAAGTTGTTCCAGATCAGGTCACGGACTGGGTGTGCTGAAGCAGAAAGATGTCGTGTCCTGATATTGATTAAAACTGACGAATCAACGATTCGAGAGGGACGAGGGATCAATTTACCTACATTCTTAGTAAAACCTCTGTTAGGATATAAAAGAGGGTTCAAGTGTAGTTTGAACCCAGATACTCTGTAACTGCAAATTTCTTGACGTATTGTAATAAAATTATGTTAAACTGAGAACTTGGACGTCTCCTCCTCCTGAGAAATAGGTGAGAGGATTTACTGTTGGAGTCAGATAATTTAGTTTTAAAGGTTTCCTCAATGCATTTCTCAACACCTTGTTTTTACATTAGAGAGCTGACCTCACAAATTTCAGAAAAACTCAAAATATTAACAACCCTTATTTGTTCACATGAATTTGAGTTCTATTTTTCGAAAAGCTGCTCAGTGTAGTCTGTAGTCTGGGAGGTAGATAACTAGAAATGTCCACCAGGGGGCGGTCACGGCGCAACTGTTTACCGTATTTCCTCAAATAGTAGCCGGGGCTTCTATTAATAAAAAATCAGTTTGGGACCCGGCTAATAATAGGGGCAGGCTATTATTTGAAGGAGGCTTTTATTAAAAAAAGAAAAACAGAGCAGCTCTGACCGGCACTTTTTAGAGTGTTTTACACAGCCAGTTACCCGGATGTCAGTTATATTGGAAGTACTGGGATGTAAACAAACAATGAACAGCACGCTGAATGTTCATTTTAAGAAGGATTATAAATGTCTAAACTACTAAAAATCCCAGAAGAACGTGCGTAAACGGCTCTACTTTACAGAGAATGACTAGGACAGCGGGAAACTTTGACATAACACCGGTAAGACACCCGGCTTATAAAAGAGGCCGACTTTTATTTACTAAAAAAATTTTTACACCCAGTTATGGTCATTAATAGGGGCCTGGCTTTAAATTGAGGAAATACGGTAGTTACTTACTGTCAGTCTCTGGTCTTTCTCACTTCTGAGTTCAGTTTGTCTTAGAAATCGGACAATTTTTAATCGGATTAAAACACAATAGAAAGAAAGCCTACAGCCTACAGTACATTATTCGATAGGTACACTTTGGCCAGAAAATACAAGTCTATTCCAAAAAGATATGATCTTTGTTAAGAAATCATTCACTGTCCTTTTTACCTATACCCTAAAGACATAAATCACCACGCTACCAGCTGCAGCAGTGACTGGCTGACTACCAGCTGGCCCTGCTGTATATTTCACATCACGTGCAAATATAGTTTGTCAAAAGTTTACCAAAAAAACGCCGTATCATAGTATGTCCAAAAAAAGAGAGAGTAAAGTAAAGAAACGCCATGGCATAATATGTTGAAAAAGAAAAAGATAATAATGTAGTCATAATGTAGTTATGTATAAATATATAAAGAAAGCTTGTACAATGCTATATTGACTATATTGATTATTGATATAGTGTAGTTTGCAAAAAAAATAGTATATACTATATAAAAACACCATATTGTAGTATCCCCCCCCCCCCCCCCCCCCCCCCCGCCAATAGTACAGTAAGCTGAAAATAGTCAAAAAACGGTCATAGTGTAGTTTTTTCCAAAAATGCAAATAAATGCTACATTCATAACTGTAATAGTATATTATTTCTTTAAAAAAATAAATAAATAAACAGACTAGAAAAATCTCTACCCAATCCCATTGCAATAACCCAAGTTATTGCATTGGTTCCATAGTGTAATGGTTAGCACTCTGGACTTTAAATCCGGTGATCTGAGTTCAAATCTCAGTGGAACCTAGGTTAAGTGTCAGGTAGAGGTAATGATTAGAACAATGTAGCTGGCAGGGTTGCTGGCTTAAAATTGGCATTGGAACAATCACCTCTGTATTTACGATTGACCATTATTTGTTGCTATATGTCCCCCCTGGTTTACCTGTTACTTTCCGAGTGTATTCACAGGAACAAAGAATGGTAAGCCACACCTCTTAGTGGGAGTTGAGTATGGTTCTTCCAAACAATTATAGTCTTTTGAAATTGCAACACTGTTGATTGCTCAATTAAACTGTATTATGTTTTTTCCACTTTCCAAATGTGCCTACCACTTCAGCTTCTTCTGACACATTCAAGCCAGCATTGCGGTGTAGCAATTCACCAGCCAGCATTCATACCACAGTTTCCTTTAAAAATTGCATACTCTAGTTACATATTGTGGCCCTCATATGTGGTAACTCTGTAATGAGGATTTAAAAACAGAGATCCAGACACCATGCAGACTACAGCAGACTTTAATCAAATAAACCCATACCATTGCATGCAGCGCACAGCCAAGTCAGAGAAAACACCTTGATCAGCAACAGCAGCATAATTTGACTAAATCATATGAATTAACAACAAGGTTTGGTTGATGTCAAACCACAGATTTACATATCTCCTAGCACACAATCAGCAATCCAGAAACTATCCATGATTTGTTTTGCATGTGGACAACAGGTAAGAGACAAGTGTTTTTTAAATTGAGTCGTTAATCATGTGAATCTGAAGCTCAGATATACAGTATAATTAGAGGCTAACATGAGGAGGATCCTAGATACATGGTACACACAAACTGGAACAACCTTATAAGAACTAAATCTGTGTTAGACAATGTGTAATTAGAGAATATATAATGTATACAACATTTTAAACCCTTTAACTCTACTCATTTGATCATTTATTTCTGTGTGATAACAGACACATAATACTTACAGTAGAGGGATATCATGTTGAATCTGGTTCATTAATTAATTCTCTGTATCACTCATTTGATTGGGAATAAGCTCAGTCGAGAAACAAATGGTGGTCCTGTGTACACCAAAAGTAGCATAATTTCATTCTCATCTAACTGATTTACAGTGAAAGAGGGATTGTCTTGTGCTACAGTTTGGGGAAACACTGGCCTTATGTGCATAAGACACTACATGAATTAATAAGATTTCTGTAAAATATAAAAAATACAGTAAATGATAGGTCTTTGCCTGCCATTCTATATATTAAACAAAACAAATTTTTCTAACGAGGTCATCAATACATTAATGCACTTAAAAAGGGGGTTACCAAAGCAATGTTAAAATTATTTAACTTATACAGCCAAACAACAGTAGAAAATGTAACATCACTCTATTACAATTCATTCATTTCTAATCCTTCACTTAAAACGTATCACTAAACATAGACATATAAAAGCTGTTTCTGTATGAGCATCCAGCAAAAATTACACACACACACACACACACACACACACACACACGGACTCAAAATTCATTCACACACACAATGTGCAATACATTCATTGCAAAACTCAACAGATTCACCTTAAACCGACTACATTGTTGACATAGAAGACACAGAAGCGGCATAGACAGTAAAGATAGGTCCACAGCGGGATGATTGCATTACGATATGGACAATAACATTACTTTTAAAAGTGACAGATAAAAGCGAAGACAATGGGGTGTGGATTTGCAGATAGAAAATGTAAAATTTGGAATATTAAGTTTCCTTTTATACACGTCTTTTCAATGTGTAATCAATTATATTTTACTTAGATTAATTTGCAAAGCCAGCAAAAATAATGTCCACTACTTACTATACTTGATAACTTGTCAACAGACAGAAAGGTACCTGACTGCTAAGTGAGCTGTGAAATATTCCTTAATTCCCTTGAACACATTTTACATCTGCAACATGGAACAAGAATTGTTGTCATAACTTTGGTCATTTTTTTCAACAGACAGCCTCTTTGGTCAATGGCTGGGCTCCTGCAAAAGCTCAAAGGCCAGCTGCGTGATGTGTCGCCATGCTTGTTGGACATGTCTTGAGTCAGTAGTGCGTGCACAGATGGCCAAGCGCAGCACAAAGCGACCAGACAGCTGACAGGGCACCAGGTGGATCTCCCTGTCCTTGGTGATCCTTTTCAGTAAGAGCTGGTTCAACTCATTGGAGCCCTGAGAGGAAGGGCAAGAAAGAAAGAAATCATGTGGTGTATATATATATACAGTACAGGCCAAAAGTTTGGACACACACCTTCTCATTCAATGCGTTTTCTTTATTTTCATGACTATTTACATTGTAGATTCTCACTGAAGGCATCAAAACTATGAATGAACACATATGGAATTAATTACTTAACAAAAAAGTGTGAAATAACTGAAAACATGTCTTGTATTTTAGATTCCTCAAAGTAGCCACCCTTTGCTTACTAGAATATAAGACATGTTTTCAGTTATTTCACACTTTTTTGTTAAGTACATAATTCCACATGTGTTCATTAATAGTTTTGATGAATCTACAATGTAAATAGTCATGAAAATAAAGGAAACGCATAGAATGAGAAGGTGTGTCCAAACTTTTGGCCTGTACTGTATATATTTTGATCTTACCAGACACTTTGATTACTGGCTTAAACTATTGCTAATGTATGTAAGAAAAACTGACCCAGTAAAATAAAGAAATTCTGTATATATATTATATATTCTATATAACTTATAGACCTCAGTTTTTCTCTTCCAATGAAAGCAATTGCACAAAAATAGGGGGAAAGATTGTTTTCCAATTAACTTCTGCTGTGGCAGTTAAACCTCCTGTGAGTACATATCTCTTGTTATTTATCTAGAGTGGGTATGAAAAAACTTTAATTGGGTAATGAAATTTCTAAAAAAAAAAAAGACCATACTGAATTTTTCAACTTTTCATATTCCTACTAAAAATGTTGGATGTTGTTACCTTGAGCCGGAAGCAGACCAGTCCCATGATGACCTCGGCACAGATCTCGAACCTCTTGTCTGCTCGTACCAGACTCTCAAACTCTTTGGCTAGGGCCACTTGCTGTAAAAAAACAAAAAAAAAAAGACTAAAAAGTGTTTTGACTCATGCACTTTTGGCAAAATGTTCCCAATGTTTTAATGTGCTTGTAAGTCAAAGTACACTTGCATTGCTCTTAATGTTCACATGGTATAATCGGTCTGGTTGAATCAGGTTGAAAACAACTGCACAGTAAATTTAATGCAAGTGGACGGTATAACTTATTAATACAATTATGAAGTATATGAAGTTTATATGCAGTCTGTTGCCTGTTCTTTACATATGCCTCAGTAATAAACACAATTTGCAATCAACTATACTAGAGGCTGTAATTTATGGGATTTCCTCTAGGTGGCAGTGCTGTATCATTACATAGCAAAGTGATTTGAGCTATACAGACTAAAGAACTTTTCCCATAATTCAGTCTGTATGTCTCCAGAACCTCAACCCTTTCTCCGAACTTCAATCAATCAATAACAGAAAGCTGTTGATTAAAAGATCATGAGGAGGTATAGTATTTATCCAGGTGGGAAGTACTACCTATGAGGCTCAGTTCAAACAAGCTTAAATCAGGACTCCGTCACCATGAAATAGTCGGTATCAATATCTGCCATCAGAAAATGTCATTGCACTCCTTCATAGTAATTTTCAAATGGTAATGTATGATCAAATACACTCCTACTACCAACAACCTAATTTATCCACATGTGATCAAAAAGACAATGAAATTCTAAATGTACGTCACTGCATTAGAGCACAATTATATGAACCAACGTCATCTCCACTTTTCCTGGATCTTTAATGAAGTAGAACGCAGGCCTAAATGACCAAGTGGTTGACCACCACCTTGTTTCCTCATTCCCAGCCAGTAATTCACCATCACTCAGAGGTATTTACAAGCCAATATACCCTAATTACCTCTTTGTCTATTTGAACATTTACTGTAAATTAGGTAGGACGCATATTCTACATGTCTTTGTCATTAAAATGCTTCATTTTACAATTTCTTTTTCTCATGGGAGGTAAAATACATTTGTGTTTATGAAGAAAAAAGGAAAGTAGATTTTAAATATGTTTTCCTCCACTGGGAAAGAATCAGTTAATGACAAATGCTGTATTTTTCCATTTATACGTATCGTCCAACAAAATGTAGCTACAAACGACTGAAAGACCAGCTCACACTGTTTTATCTAATCTAGGGGTCGGATGTACAGTAGAGTAGTGTGTCATGTGTTATAGCTGCAGGGATCACTGCTGCTTGTGCCGCTTCATTTAGAATGGAGAGTAAACATAAAACAGGCTCATTTGATTGACAGAGCAGACTGGAGGGAGGAAGAGGAATATGAGGGGGTGAAGCATGGAGAAAGAAACGGCGAGGGGGGAATGATGGGCACTGGAGGCGAAATGTTGGAAAATACATTTGAAGATGTAGACCAAATATATGTGACTGACAGGATATGCTGATGGAGGCAGAGATGAGGTCAGTTAAGGGACTAAATTGGTAAGGAGGATTAAGTGGGGGGAGGCGTGGGAGGAGGGGAGACAGGGATGGCATTTACCATAAAGACAAGCCATATACGGTTGTCAGAAGTGTTTTTTCTTCTTTTTTTTTAGAAGTGATAAAGCAAAAATGAGACTAAGCGAGGAAGAAAAGAAAGGGGAAGCCAGACTGCTCACCACTGGCAGCATTGTGCTAATCTGTCGGTCATTTATAATAAAGTCAGGGTTAGGTTTATAACACTACAGGATTACCACATGGACACTGTGTTTATGGATAAAAAAAGAGATTGATTAGATACATGTTGGATCATTCAGTTGGTCTCCTACCTTGCGTATATGAGCCTGCAGGCCTTCGAGCCCATACAGACGGAAGACAAACCACATCTTTAGTGAGCGAAATCTTCTTCCAAGTGGAATCTGCCAGTGCTAAAGGACAGAGGAGAGATGGAGGTTATAGCTTTAACCTTTTCAAGTTTGATGCTAACTGGGATTGTCTGATTTCTGGAAAATTGTGAAACTAAATGAATGATGATTCGGCTTACCCTGTAGTCGGTAACCAGCCCTAATGGAAGAAAAAAAGTTCAGGAAACAGTTAAAAATGCCATATCACACACTAATAGTTGACATTGTTAATGCAGCTTTTTCAAGCCACATGTATTTTAGGTTCAGTGTTTCTTCTTGTCATTACATTCAAATAATGTAATATAAAATATGAGCAATTTCTCCTAATTATAAAACAGCAGACAATAGAGGCTGAGAGCATTTTTGGCTCAGAAAAACATCTCTTTCAAAGCGTTTTTCTTTTTTTGATAGACTTCCACTGTCCAGGTGTTGCTGTCACTGTGCCCACTCCCTGATATCTCACTGATCACAGCAGTCAGTCCATATGGATCGCTGGCTACAGATAGCTCGTCTCTAAAGAATGGAGGTCCAGGCTAGCTGGTGCTAATAACCATTAATTAAATTGAAGAGTGCAGATTGTGTGAGGGAAAAGCTTTTGTAAGGTGCTTCAGTGTGGTGGGAGGGAGCTGTTTGTCTCCCTCTCTGTCTGCTTGTCTGTCAATTTAATTATAGTGCAGCTCTGAGCCCATCTGCAAGCTATATGAGCATATACACCAGCACGCAACGTAGAAGAAGACACATATGAACATGATGTTAAGTCTGATTCATTTTCACTTCAATGTTATAATTGACCTGATGATGTTTCTAATAATGTTTAATTAAATAAGGTCTCAACTACAGTTAGCTTAACTTCAGGTAGATTAGACTTGTGGATGTTTAAACACACACATTTAGCACCATCACTTATAGGAAAATTACATTGACTTGACAATCCTAATCCTATCTGCTACTTGCTTAATCCTCACACTAACACTAACCTAATCTTCATCCTCCAACGTAAGTATTTGTGACTCTGTAAACAGATTTATGTCCCCATATCATAAGTAATACACATTTTGCACCACCCTAACATCCCTAAAAAACCCTAGGGTTGTCCTCACAAACAAGCTGATAATACATTGGACTTTTCTGAATACTCCAATACGCTTGAGCCAGATAAACGCATTCATCTTCCTGCCTGTGTTTATTTTTAAGGTGTCGGTGTAATCAGCTTCAATCTGCTTCAGCAGCCATGAATCAGAAAAATGTAGATTTGGCTCCTCTAGGCACACTAACTACCTTCCTCAGTAGTATTTGAAAAGTAAACCCAGACTCATCTATGAAACATTGATTCATCTAAGTGAAAAGACCTTACCTGACTCTTGGTTTTCATGTTTCAAGTAGAGTGGCTCCATCTTGAAGGCTCCAATAATGTCCTGTCTCTTCTTCACCCTGTTGAAAGGTGTTGACAAGCAGAAAATAATTTACACCAAATATTACTGGACCATTTAATAAAGCAAATGTGTTGTAGACATAACATGATATTATACTGTATGCTAAGTTTAGTATCCTACATGTATTTTACATTCAACACTTATGTCATAATATACTATATTGTAATAAACCATATTATCTGTACTAGGTAGTAGAACTTAGCCTGTATACTGCATTAAAAAAAGTATGCTGAACAAAATACATTCACAAAATGTAATTATAAATTGTTATTATACGTTATATAAACGTATATTTTAAAACGTATGTTTGGATAAAGTCACTGACAGTAACAACAGGTGTCATGTCAGCAGTGACAGACTGAGCCAGAGGTGATGGATAAAGGGTTTAAGAACCTCTTTCCCTCAATACATGTCGAGCTTTGAAACACTTCTGTTTCCATCTAGTGCAGAACATGTCTCGTTTGTTTGCTGCTGACAGAAGGGGCAGATGGGAGGCGTAGTTCTATTTTCACTGTGCAAATGATCCAGGTGTAGATGGATATCAGTTTAAAATGGACTTTTCATTGTTACTATATGGGAGCATGAGTCACCCTGGGATAAATTGGTAAATATTCTGACATATTATAAATGACACAAGGTGCTAGATGCTATAAAAAGCATTAATAACTTTCCTTTTATATCACACGGTATATTGACATAGCTTACCACAGGGCTGAGCAGTCAAAGTTGACTAAAAGCCATTTGTGTGGGTTGAAGTTGAAAGAGTCTGCAAACTTTAAAAGAAACAAGAAAAAGATTAATTAATTATTAATTAAGATTAATTAAATATCAATGGCTTTCAATGAGGTCTGCATATTCTGCTGCATTCTCTTTAGGAAATTATTTTATTATTATTATATTTATTATACTGCATTGGTCATAAAAGTTCAAACATTTCATGCAACATTAGCACAATTTGAAAAATGTGTATGGGCCAAAACACAAGGTAACACATCTTTATTGACCATTGCTGACGCAGAAACAACCTTTCCACCAACAGCATTATCTGGACTAAAGCAGGCACATTTATTTGAAATGCAAAAGAGGAAGATGCAGCCAACAGCATCCAGAGAGCAAGGAAAATAACCCTTTCCTGGCAGGGTTTATTCAAAGGGAGACAAACCTTTCCTAATCTGTTCTCATCTGTTTGTTGGCTATCTTTTGTAATATCCTTTTCTCTACCTCCACAAATGCAATAACACAGCATAGAGAGATAATGTGAGGCAGACTCCTGACAGTTGCCATGCTGACTGATTCAAAGGGGGCTGGTTGCCTGCTCGCCCATCACTCATATCCTAGCAACCAACCCTCCAGCAAGGCTGCACTCTCATCCTAAAAGACTGGGTTCCTTCTTCCTGTCATCATCCAATAATTTCCACTGACCTCATAATGTTTCCAAATTGAAAAGTGAAAAACTACAGTATATCCATTCTACTAAATATAACTGCATTTGGTTTAAATAAGTTTATGGAGTTAGTCTCTCTCCCGTCCTTAAATAAGAACCCTTAATATCGAATTCCAACTGCATTAAAAATAATACAAAAATGTAAAACTCCAACATCTAATTTTAAGATTAATTATCAGTAGGAGAAGAGATGAAACAACAGTTGGTGCTTCTACAGTCAAGTCTGTTTTCTCCGTCTACCCACCAACATTGTTTGAACTTGTGTGTCTAATAAACGGTGATATATAAAGGTCTAACGCTGCCTCAGGAAATTACTCTGTCCTTATCTCTGCGTCTCTGCACAGCATGTGGAGCAACAGCTGCCTCAGCAGCCTCAAAAGGCAGATTGATGTTTCTGCGCTAATGCCGATCGTTCGGCCTATTACTCACTCTTGCATGCTTCCTCCTTGACATTAACGTTATGCCACTTTCAAACAGAAATGAAACAACTGGATATAATCAGTATGCAGTTAGTGTTTCCTTGCATAGATGCTATGAGAGATATTTCACAGCCAATTGAACAGAAATAGGTTGCCTATCATTCAGCAGCAGGTGGATGCACACTTTAAGTATTTAAAGATCAAGGTTAAAATCTTTTGTTGTCAACTTTTGTTACCAAAACATTGCAGTTTATTATGTTGTAGTGCTTATGCACTGTATCAACATAAATGCAAGCATATTTTTTACACACCTCAACGCCATTCAACAGAGGCCTAAATTCAGGACAGATGAATGCACTCCCTGCATACGCTGCATCAATGTGCATCCACATATTTTCCTCATTACCTGGAACAGACAAGAAACAGAGAGGGTATTGATATGTGTGGAAAAAAGTATTTTTTCTAATCAGGAATTAATCATTTTGAGTAAAAACTATAACACATAGATTCAGGACCAATTAACTCAGGTTTCGCTTAATTTATTACCCCAGTAAAAAATTCCTAAAGAGTTCATAATCTCAATTGTTTGTTTTATGCTGGCATAACTAACTTGTGATGAAAGCAATGCCTGAAATTTAAAAAAAAAAAAAAAAATGTATACATTTCAATACCTTAACAATGGGTTCACTTACTAACCAAGCGAACTAGCGCTAGCATTAGCTGACAATTAAGCGGATTCTCTGTTAAAGTCAATCACAGCTTCCTCCTAGCTCTCAAGAGGAACCCTCTTGGCTCCAAAAAGCTATGAATTCCAAACTCATGGTTTAAAAATGACACACACACACACACACACACACACACACACACACAGACACACATCCTGACTCCCTCTTGGGAAACGTTTTTTAAAGCGAATAAAGCTAATAGGGCTTTCCAGTACTTTTCCTGTTGTAAAACAAACAAAAAAAATGTGCACAGATGACTCACATACTGGCCCCAGCTCGGTGATGTGATCAAAAGCACACGATGGCGTAGTACCAAGAGTCGCACAGAACTGAAAGACACAAGCAAAATAATCAACACCCTGAAGTGCTGTTTTACCTGTGCATTTTTTTCTTTTTTCAATTGAATAAGTTTGTATAAGAAAATAGAATACAAATGCACAGTCATTGCAGCTGTTGCAACATATATCTGTTTGTTTGTTTTTATTCAAGCTTATATCTGGCTCATTCTCAATACACACAAATGATTCAGAGCTGTTGGACCATTGCAGCCCCCTGAATAAAATTCACTGATAGTGATCTGTGGGTCCAGCTTAGACGGGGATTATTGTCCTTAACGAGATAGACATACATTAGGTTAAACACAAACCATGTTATCCTTCAGCAGAAGCCTCGGGATGTGCACAGCACACACACACATTATTGAAGCTGTCAACTCGTTCAGCAGTTGTGTAGGTGGTTGTAAGATTTACACATGTAGCAAAAGCAATCCACTGACAGATGCACGTAACCAAATGAGAAAATATGAATATCTAATGTTGGAGATGTTTGTGTCTGTCTGTGTGGATGGACATTGATATTTTTTCTTTTCTTACATAAAAAGGGATGAGTCCTGCTGCTTTGTCCTCCTCCACAATCTTCTTAAGCATGCTACCTACGACAGCATAGCTGTTGTCGGTGGGAACTTTCTTCATCATCACTCCAGCAATCAGAGAAGCGCGCTCCACTGAGGAATGAGCCTTGAGAAGAAATGTATGCAAAATTTATTAGAAATGCAATGTAAGCAGGTTTTAGGATCAGTGGGTCAAATTGCCTCACACTTTTGGTACAAATATAAACCCTATTAACACTGAATCATTTTTCGTGGTGTAAGTATTTGTTTGAATTGGTTGGTTTGCGATAATGTTCATATCAGACTTTATAAAAACTGAACCATAAAATGCAAGTATTCACTTTTAGCCAACCAGCAAGACCACCCATTATTATAATTACTATAGTAATGCTGGACAAAGAAATGGTTGAATTCTGTGAAAAGTCTACAATACACCATACGCGACCTCAGAGCGTAATTATTTTAGACATGCACACCCAGATATCAGTGTTCTTGAGCAGAAATACAACAAACTGTTCTCCCTGTAAAGGTCTGTGTGGCCCTCAGGCGACTCCCTAACCCAATCACAGAGCCAGCCTGCTATTAAACCTGATCAGAGCGAGCTACTGCCTGACTGACCCTCTGTCTCACTCAGTCACAGAACAACCTTTAATGGTTTGAGTTCACACAAACCAATTGTTGAGTTACACCGCTTATGCAAGTCATCATATCTGCAGAGACTTTAAATTGAGCATTATATAAATCTTGCCTTTTAAACAAAACTTTTTACCTATATTGTATATGATAACACTTAATGATAAAACTATGAGTAAGGAATCAGAGTTAGTTTAGCTTCTGCATTAATCAGGACATAAGTAAGATTGGACCTATCATTTATACATACCTGCTCAGAGGTGTACGCCACCAATTGGCCGAGGATTTCGGCATCTGACTTATCAGGATTTGAGGCCTGAACCCGTCGGATTGCTTTACAGCGGGCAGCAAGCATGGACATCAGGGTTGCCTCACTGGCTGTGCCCTGTTGGAGAATAAAAGGGAAGAAATGCATCTCCGGTGTCGTGTATTTAAACCAAATTACGATGTCACCTGTCAAAAATCAATCATACATGAAGTATTTCCTGGAACTACTTGCTCCGTCCTTGCTTAAAATATATTTGTACAGCAAATTAGGGCTGATTTAAGAAAAGCTACTGTTTTCCAGCCTTAGAGCTAAATCACAGTTTCAAATGTGGTGGATTAATCCACTCAGGTTCATGTTGATTTTCCAGGTAAGAGCACCACTTGTCCAACATAAGTTGCCTGGTCATTACTTTCTCCTATGACCCAGTAATCTGTTCCTCTTGGTGCATTCATAGTTACACCCAAACCTTTGACAAACACACTAAGGTTGTGTTCATCAAACATCCAGACAAATACAGAAATAATTGTTTAGAGGCATGAAGTGGAGCGTGGCTTCTGAGTCAATAGCACAATTTGCTCACCAAACAAGCAGGCTAAAATAGGCATTGACATTTTTGCCAAAGCAAATGCAGAGGCAGAGAAAAATTGAGTTTATCTTTAAGATATTAGGGACCTATTGAACGGATCAATCAATCAACCTATCCATCATACCACTGTGGTTAACAGCAAGAGGTGAAAATAACTGAACCAAAGAAAATAATAGTTTAAGCTGCCAAAACAAACAAATCTAAAGCCTCCAAAGTGTACTTCCTGTCTTTTTTCCTGCTTAACAGGCAGACAAAGCAGTACCCTGAGATGCAATCATGAGCACACAGCCTGAAGTAAACCTGGTGGCCTTATAAAATCCTACCAGCTCTCATCCACCCTCCTGCCAGCCAGCGATAGTGAAGTTAAGCCTGTTCTGTGTCAGATGTAAAGAAGCACGTTGAAACATGTTGCAAATGTTTCCTTTAGCATCCGAAAAGAGAAACTGCACAACAGTTTATAATAGCTATCATTAACAACTGTTAAACTGTTAAGTAATTACTCCACACAGAAGAGCCACAAGCTGCAATCAAACCAGTGACCCTGTTACTGTGAGGGGAGAGTACTAAACACTACACCACCGCTTAGCTCATTGTTTAATGCTATAATGTATGTTATTTAAAAGTTTATTGTTGAATTCACTACATTTTTGATATACTATATAAGTATTTAATGATCACCGAATTACTTGTAAACTGTTTATAAACAATATTTGAACTTTGTAAAGCTGCAACCAATGGTTAATGAATACTTTGTAAAGCATCTATATTATATCGCTGCACAAATAATTACTCTTTATAGATTACAAATATCAGATTTAATGGGGTCAAATTAATTTAATCTAAATATTATTAAATACATTTAAGTTGGCCTGTAAACATTATTTAGATTTAACAAGGTGTTATAATCATCAGTTACACCTTAATATAGACTGTTTACAAACAAATTACTTATTATAACAAATATGTAATGTAGTATATAAAATGGTATAGTGTGTGCAACAATAAACTAATTTAATTTTTTTTTGCATTACTTAGAATTAGTAAACTTAAATAAAATAAAAAGTAAAATAACTAATGCCTTAAGTTCTAACTATCAATTTACCATTTATTTATTATGGCTATTATGAAGTGTCATAGGCAAATTGCCTTTTTCTGCCACCTTTAGTCTAATGACTCAAACAAGGGTAAAAAGGGAAATCTAAGGTCACCAGAAGGGTCTTTTTCAAACCAGCTCATTTCCCCTTTGTGTTGCTGTAAGGTTCATAATAATAGGCTGGCTATGTGCTGTCACAACACTCATTAGCCCTGCTGCAGCAAGAAGAGCCCCATTCGTTGCCATAGTGAGCTGGTAAGCTGCACTTAAAAAGGAGAGTGGCAAGACAGAAACAAAAACACGATGAGCCAGATGAGCACACGCACACACATAAACACACCCTCACACTCAGGTAGTCACAATAGAAGAGGCATGAAATGATCTGTCATCAGAGTGCACTCTCATGCGCCACTGCTCAGCGTCTCACAAACACGCACACACGCAGACGCACGCGCACACACACACACACACACACACACATATAAATAGTATCCTCTGCTGCTGCTCCTCCGTTTCTGTCAATGGAACACTAAACTAATGCTCAGCCCTCTGCCACACGAAACAATCCCGGCACCGTCATCTTTGTCCGCCTGTGTATGACACATTAAAAGGCAATTTCCTGCCAATTTTCAGCTGGTGTGCAGCCCGGAGAAAAGGACAATAAATCAATAGTACACAAATTGCTGATGAATCTGTGGTTTCAGTGGCTCAGTTATGAGTCATGGTTCATATAAGCATATCAAATTTGAGCCTTTGACATGGCTTTACAAATGGAAGACTATAAATATGAGCAGAAGTTGGTTTGACTTGTTGCACTGCCTGGGAGCTTTTGTGCATGGACGCATAAAAACACAAAAAACACTCACCTGGATGACCCCTCCTCCGTGGCCATGAGTCCCAGCTATAAAATGCTCCGGCAGCTTCAGCATCTTCCCCAGCCAATCTAACATCACTGTCTCCAGCTCTGTACACACTGGGCTGGCAGCCTATAAACACAGCCCAAAATACAAATAAAAATGTTCTGTGTTTGCATACATATAAAACAACAGAGTCAGATACAGCAACCCGGCAAAGTTTTTCTTACCCAGGAGAATCCAATACATCCAATGGCTGAGCACAGAATGTCGGCCAACATGGCGGGGTAAGAGCTAGCAGCTGGAAAGTAGGCAAAAAAGTTTGGGCTGTGCCAGTGGGTGACCTGGGAGAAGACATAACATGCAGTCATATCATTTATTTGAAAACAAGTCCAACGTGAGTTCGCCATTGGGAATAAGTTGTGGCCAAAATGGTTGTTTCCTATGTTACGTAATAATGTTTAGTACTAATGAACAATGCTCCGACCCCCGAAGACCACAAATCTGATTTTACCATAGATATATAACATGTGTAATATCTATGGTTTGGACTTCAACCAACTCAAAATTAACAGGGGTTACAATTTAAATGAGAACCTTTTGAATGCAGATCTGCCCCATTGTCACTATCACCCAGTCCAGTTATTTGAGTCAATATCAGCCTAATATTTCAGTATTGGATTACTGCAAGTGCATTCAGATCACCTGTTGTTGGGTCAAACTGTTGCTCGCATGGCTGGATTTGACAAAATCTTTGCTTTATTAGTAATATTGTTTTGCAAAATGACTAAAGTGAGTCATGTGGACTGACCACCCTGATACTGGGAAGACACTTAAGGAGATTGGTGTAATCAGATCACTTGGTGAGCTCTCTCATTTAATTGACATTGTTTCACAAATTAAAAGCTGTTTTCCATAATTACTTCCAAAATGAGTGAAAAGACTAATCTAAAAAACACATACGAATCTGTACTCTGCATCTAGAATGCTATTTTGTTAATCAACAAATCAAAACTCACTCCTGGCATTATGACCCTCTCCACATCTTTAATAATGTCTTCATAACTCTCAGGCTCCAGCGGGGCTTCAGTAGGAATCAAGGAACGAAGATAACCCGGTTCCACATCTGGGTAGACCGGTCGCTGCTCGATGTTCTCCAGGTAGTCGGCCACATAGTCCACCATCTCCTTTCCCCTGCGCCGAAACTCTGCTGCATCCATGGTGCCACTGGAGTAAAGTACAGAAGCACTTTCTCAAGCACTAGGTTTTACATTAGAGAGCTACCAGAGAGTCAAAAGGTTAACCTTTGATCTTGCTGGTAGGAATGAGTTGATCATTGTTTAAATTAACCAGCTTTATGGCACATTTTTATTATCAACTGAGGTTATGATTATATGGGACCAACAGAAATGTACATTCTGACAATCTAAATGCATTGATTCATTTGTATAGACACACTAAATTGTTCATATTGATAAAATCTTTATACATGCTTTCATATCAGCATACATTTACAAATATTTTCTTCTTTACGGGGAAAAAAAATGGAGGGATAGCTTCCCTCCATTTCTTTTCTTGTATAAACTACATTTGTTTAAATTAAGTCTATTTAGACTCTTATAGAATACGGCATGGTGAAAAGCTCAAAATAACATATGTATCATACATGAGAATAGTGTGAGAACTAGTATGATTTTGGAATAAATCTAACCAATGTGAAAGCTTTTATTATTGTTAAAATGAGACAAAGCATCTTAGTCAAGTTAAACTTTTGGGTCATTATTAATGAAAATAATCCATTGTCACAGGTTCAACAGAACAAGGTCCACTAAAAATCCAATTCCACTCTGCGGACATATTTATGATAGTTTAATTATAATATTTTTGATCAAAGTTCACATTACTGTGGCTTGTTTGTGCTCTTTTAGAAAATAATGAGTAATATAATGTTCATTTACCAAACAGCAGCACACACACATACACACACAGAACCTCAGCCATGCTCCTTGACACAGTTTGAATAAGCTGACACAATTTAAATGTATGTATGAACCCTTGAACCTCTTACCAACACATTAAGCCAGTCTGATCATAGCTTAGTTTCACTTTTAAGACGTGAACAGAAAAGCTTGGTAGCACAAAGCATGTTCAAAACAAGTTTGTAGTTCATTTCCACAGACTGTTAAAATCATTCTCTCATAGTACAGTGCGCCGTATATTTGTTACATAAACCTGATTAAAAGTCTTATCAAGATGTCTTTGATCACATGCACATACAAGGCAAAGATTCAGTATCATTTTTTTGAGCCTATTTGTTAACTGCAAACCAGCAACATGTCATATATTGAAAAATAAGATGGTTGTAGTCCTTTAAATACCTAGATTGTACCAAAAAGCTTAAAATATTTTCATATTTAATACTGGAATAGAGCTTATTCAATCAACAACATTGCCCTTTGTTCCACTTCAGTGCCTAATAATGCAACAAGTGTGTTACCCTGCATGTCCTTTCCCTTATTGAGAAGCAGAGCCCTTATCCTGAGCCTTATCTCAAATAGGATTAGACATGTTTGTATGTATGTGTGCATGTGTGCGTGTGTGTGTGTGTGTGTGTGTGTATACTTACATTTTCAAGTGAGAGCTTCTGATGATCTCCTCTTCTTCAGCGTCCGCAAATCGACAAACAAGCAGTCAGACAGCCGGGCACGTGGTGGTTGTGTTTGTGTGTGTAAGCAGGACAAGAGACATTTGCCTCTTTTATCTCGCCTATAACCACCCCCACTTCCACAACCCCCACTAGGCCAACCAATGGGAACAAAGCTCATGGCCAATAAAATAATTTGATTGATTCACAAAGAGTTCCTGAAGCTATACAAAGGTGTTCCCATCTCACACTTGCAGTACATGCATAAAAATATATATATAGCATTAAACAGTCTGGCTACACTAAGAATAAATACATGAATAATAATCAAAGAGAACCATATTATTAGCAAAAAAGATGATAGTATTAGTAAATACTGTACTATATTTTACTTGTCATACTCAGGCTATAATTTCATTAGTGGAACCACAAATGTAATATATTTGATATCATTTTGCTGAATTGACTTTATGAAGTCTGGGTAAATAAAACAACATAGTTAAAATGTCTAGTAATGAAGCCATGTTATATTTCAGTTAATTTGGGTGTTTACCACAATAATATTTTTGGTTAATTTCAGTTAAAATTGTTATTGGTGTGAATGCTGGTTGAGTTGTTATTAAAGTTGTTAGCCAATTGTTAGCTAAGATCATTTCTGTCTTTGTGTCTGTAGCCTTGACCTTGGAGACTGTTTACATTGCGTTGCTAGGTTACCTTAGCCGGCTAATGCTAAGCTAACTCAACAGCTGTATGTCACATTTGCTTGTGTTTTAAAAAACGAACGTTTTTTTAAATAAAGGGCAATACTTATATGTTATAGCTAAGTTAGCTGAGTAAGTATAGCTAAATGTTACTTTACTGGCAGTGGCTTTTCGACGGAAGACTTTTTTACTGGAAGTGCATAATGATTTCTTTTTTCCTCCTTTCATTATTTTTTTTCTCTGCTACATAGCCCTAATCCTCTTCCATACTTTTCTCCTAACAGTGTATGAGATGACAAATTAAAATTGGCTGAATTTCTGTCTACAGTTTATTTTCTCAACTGCAACCCATTGTATTGAAACCTCATAGTCCCTCCTTCTATAGCCTTAACTTGTCTGCTGGCTAATCACTTGTTAGCCCAGAGCGAATCGTTTCCAAACAATAAACTTCTCACCTTGTCAAAGTTGATTCAAACACATCAGTTCACATTTTCCCACACATTTCCCACACATACATTAACAGCCGAGTGCAATCACTGTGTGTCTGCAGTGCAAAATAAATTTCTCTTCAACATAGTCACACCATAGACTGTATATAAATACACTGGATGCTGCTAGCTGGATGTTAGCTAGATTCCAGCAGCTTCTCTGTTTGTCATGTAGAAGGAGTTTACATAAATAAAGTTGATTTCATTTTTTTTTTTTAATGTTAACTTGACATGAGGTCATTCCACGAGCATAATCTTAAACAGACGGAGAAATATATTCTACTCAAATAGGCTATATCATATCATGTCAGAAGAAGTGCTGCAGTGAGACTAGTTTATAGGATTGTAATAAGTTTAATGATATGACATTGACATATTTGGCTTATATCAAAGATAAACAAACAATTAAGAGATAAATGCAGGGTTAATGAGCCAATTAACTGGCAATTTACTGATAATTATTCACCTTTAATGGCATTCAACTATTTTCAAGCACTTGCTGATGATTCGAGGGCAAGGTGAGAGATAGTTAAATTGCATTAATGTCTAATTAATTTAAAGTTAATCATGATATCTCCTGCAAAGACTGTCTTTAGTTTGGTATTGTGACAAAATACCTAAGCCAGGGAAGTATGCGACTTTACATGTACCCAGACAAGTAATCTCATCAAGGACATGTTGAAAATAAGCATATTATCCATTTCTATGTGTTAATGATCTTCTTCAAATCCCATTGTAATGTATAGATTGTCTGAAAGAAACCTCACACTCCTCTCCTTCTGCACACTGCCTGCTGACATTACTGTTTGATCAATTGCCTGTAACTGATCCCTTAAAATAATTCCTCAATTTGCATGCTTTTTACTCCAACTAGCACATATTAAATTAAAAATTACCAATATTGCATATCTAAACATTACATTTCAGAAAAATTAAGATTCACAGTGATACCTATTAATTAGTCCATAATAAAACTGTCAAGTAGATAGGACAGTATGGCAGCCCAGAGTCAGTTTGAACAAGTGAACATTATCACCTTAAAAGTATTTATTGCATTGAATAGCGCTACATTATGTTAAATTCTTTGCACCTAAATATAACAACTGCAATCACTGCAGAGCTTTTTCTTTACTCACAACAAAACTCTAAGCCTTGAAACCTTACTATGTTTGCATGACTGATAATCCAAAGGGTGTGACACACCAGACCGGGGGGTGGGGTGGGTGGGGGCAGTGTTGTTATTGTGGAACCCAACAATAACCTGATTGCATTTGCAAAGGCATTTATCTTGCAGGTAATTAATGTTGCAGGATGTATAGGTTGTACTTGTATTGTTACTAAATTGTTCCCCATTACTGATTATGACTTTTATCCGCCCTTATACTTGTTGTGATATTGCTCCATCTAGTGGAGAATCTAAGAGTTGCTATTTAAGTGTAATTTAATATATTTGACCTTAAATAAATGTATTTGGCACAGAATTGAACCTATTTTTTTTTTAGATTCTGGACATACCCAGATAGTAATTACAACCAATGCAAACACAGTATGGTTTGATTACACACTATTGCGGATTATGTTAATCTAACACAAAAAGTGTTTAAATGTTACAAAGGTTTCTCTCAATAAAGACAAACACAGTTGAGGTTTTATATCAATGTATTAATGTTTTATTCTAATTACAATAAACAGAATATATCAGTCCCTTATTTGTACAAAAATACCTGAAAAGGTTACAATTAAGATTTATAAGCCATTCAACTATTTACAGATTGAAGCAAAGCACATTTTGAATACAGGAGCTCTCTCTTAGAAAAAAAAAGAGAAAAGTTACTGTTTTCTTTTTTTGCATTCCCTGAAATACATAATAGTTTATATTTTTATATATAGATATATTTTTTACTTTACTCATTTGTACAGCCACGGTATCTTGCATTGTGACACCATTATGAAAATGCATGAGTCAAGATGATAATCCATCAATCCACCTTTGCAGGATCAGGGCCCAATTCAACTCCAAAAGTAAACTGAAAGTACAAGCATTCATTCTCAACCACCTTTCGCCAGAATCATTCAGAGAGCCGTTTTCTGTTCTTGAATTGTTTTTCACCGAGTACTTCTTAAAATTGCAAAGTTTATGAGTGTGAACGGTCCCCTCTGAACGGTAGCTTTGTCTGTCATTTGGTCCACATGTTAGGTCTGGTTTGTGCAGAGAAAGAGAAGTCATCAGAGGCACCATCTGTGTTTGCCTGGCTACCAAAAGTGACACTGGGCTCAAATGTCAGTTTTATTAACATGGTTATAATTTCGAATTGATGGCATGAATATTAGGGGTCTTAGGGGTGATGACTGAGATTGAATTGGTAACATTGTTTCAGATGGGTTTTTCAATCAGCTCCGGTAGCCAGGTAAGTATTTTATATAGACAGTTTAAACAATAGAATGAACAACACTGTTTACTGTACTCTTTAAATACTACTGGATCTACTCCATTTTGCTGCAAGGATATTTTTCAAGTAATCACAACTAGAAGATTGGTGGTGCACATACTGTAATAGAGAAAGTCTGCCGTAACAACTCCCAGCTTAATGAAACTAAAATATTTGTGAATCCATCATCATCTTGCACCTAAAAAGCCCAAGAGAGCTGAAGGACCAGTAGTTTTTAACATGCTCCAAGTCAACCCTGAGCAACCCAGTTACATTCATTTCTGTTAGAATAAAACATCCAAATCCCCTGATTTATATTTCACATAGTTACTAATTTAATTTACTTTCTGATCTTTGCATTTAGAGTTTCAGTTTGTATGAAAATACTCTCTTCACCCTAAAGCCTATCTGTCCCTCACTTGTTGTGACTTTTGCTACCATTCATGTCCGTCCGGAAAAAAAAAATCTAGGAAGTTTGAGGATGAGTGCAGAGTGGGGAATCTGAATCGAATCTCGAATAATAAATAAAATAAAAATAATAACTACAAAATAATTGATGAGTTGTTGTAATCCAGATATCGAATATCAGTGACAGAATCTCTACACAATAAACTCAAAATCCACATTCATGCAAATGTTAAAACCTACCTACTGACTTACTACTTTCTTTATTCTGCTCAAAGGAGGTCAACGCTGTAACTGCTCTGATATCACATGGAATTATCACATTACTGCAGTTTGATTGGTATAATAATGATGACTAACTGTGTCTGTGTATGTGAAGGGGGGATTGCTGTTGTGCATTTCTTCAAATATATCTAATCTAATTATTAAAAGATTTTCATAGAGAAAGTTTAACTTGAATGTAAAGGGCTTTTTTCTACATCTACATTTTTTACAATTCTTTTTTCAAGGCAAGGTGTTTAGAAAGTAAATTATGAGAATGTTTAGGTTTACTTGACCCAGTTTCCCAAAACACTTGATACTTTATTACTCTAATCTATATTTCCTAGTTTAAGTCACCACAAAAGAGTGACGACAGAAACACTTGTTTTTAACATAAAAAGATTGGATTTCCTTATGGTAGATATTTTAATCGATCTGAGAGGGAAAAGAAGAAAAAAAAAGATATTAAGTAATGCTTTGGGAAACCTGGTATTTTTTTGTTTTCAATGTCATCTATTGGAATAACAATGTTAACACTATTGATGCCAGTGTGCTTTAAAACATCTCTTCATAACAAGTATTAATAATGACAATTTTTTTTTTGAAAAAAAAAGGGAAAAGGAAAACAATAGATGGCATGTCATTATAATAATAAATCACACTGGTCAATAATTTCATGGTAATGACAATAGAAATTTACAGAACAGCGCAGAGAAAAAGAAATTAAAAATTTTCAAGTATTCAGTCACATCCAGATAAATAAATACATTTTGCTGCAACAATATTTAAAAAAAAATGATTGAGTCATTGCATCTTAGATAAATAATGGTGACCATGCACAGAGAGTCAATATGGTGCGGCTATTCTGCATCTCAGATGTTCAATATACCTTAACATAACCTGCAGGTAGTTAAATCATGGCTGCTGATATTGCATTAAAGGAGAGTACAACTAGATATCTACCTGTCTGCTGTCTAGTGACCTAACCAGCGCTGCCACCAGAGCTTGGACTAAATCAAACTTTTAAGTGTGAGTTTTGAGAAAATTTCATGTAAAAAACAGCAGTTTGTGGTGCGACATTTCATACAGGACGATTATGAACCTTGTGGTATTTATATCATCAGAAATACTTCCAAAAACTTCCCAGAATTTTGAGATGGCTGGGGTTTGCCCTTCATGTGTTATCTATTTAGTTTCATTCTGCCAGACATGATCAATAGGTGTGACAGAAGAATCCCTATCTATTCAAAAAGAGATTTAATCCAGGTTATCTAGAGACACTGTGCTAAATCTTCCTTTCACTATAGTTAATTACAGGAACTCTATCATAGACTTGGCCACAACACAAAGGGTAATCCATTCAAATACTTTTTTTTGACTGACCTTGGCTGGCATTAGCAAAACAATTGATTTTTGCTGAAATTGCACTGTCTGGGATATAATGAAGGTGTATTCCGTGCCCTCAAACTAAGTCACTAAGAGTTTTACGTCCTGTGTTTTCTGTCATTATCGTAGACACATCATACTAGAGGCAACTCAGTAAATTAGAATAAATGGACATGGGTTAAAAAAAATCAAAGTGGGCCCTGTAGAACATTTGCAGTCAGATCTCCAGTTTTATGTTGCCGCCACATCGCTGACAGTGTATTTTCACAGCAGGCTAAAGAAAGTGCGACGAGAGCGGGTGAGACAAGTCGAGATAGAAAGGGAGAGGCTCTTCTCTCTTTACAATATCTTTTCTACACTGTACACAGATAACTTTTTTCTCGACAGTCTGCCTGAATTCATAAAGAGGTGGTGTGCAGTAAGCAGGATATGTGATACTGTTAGTTCACAAGTACTTCCAGGCAGAAAAAGGCAGCATTATACGGAATGTAATGCACAGAGTCTACTCCTGGTGTGGAGTCAGAGCACGCTAAGGCATGCTCCTAGCCACATTTACGTCTGTCAGCATCTCACTGACTTCCAACAGGAACAGTAGGAGGCAAGTTTGTGGGACATATGTGTGTGAAAAGAGGTCCAGAACAGAAGTTTCCCATTGGATTGGACTGTATCTAATCTAGTATGTTTGATTTTTGTTTCATTTTATTTGCTGTCACTTAAAAAAAACACCTGAAGGAAATGCTAGTGGTTATCCCTCCCTGTGCTGTGGTGAGGAGACTCTCCTTTGTCCCACTTCATCTTTTTTCAACAGGTGTCATCATGCCTTTGCCTGCAGTGAACTCCCACATCTGGGTGCACTTTACTTACTTAATTTCCCCCAAATAACTACCTGTTTTCACTTTTCAACTTTACAATCACTGTCTACCTGGTTACAGAATTCCTCTAGCTTTATTACTTGTTATTTCACCCTGAATGACACCATGGTTCGATTAATGATTATTCATTTTTGTGGAAGCTACACGGGACACACTTTGGGAAATTGGAACATGCAATAGAATAACAAGCACAGAATGACTTATTGTAGCATATGTGAATAATGAAGAGTTGCAAATCTCCAGAATGCAAAAAGTGGGCTTTAAAAAAATATATTATTGAAGAGACTATTGATGACAATACATAACTGCAATGAATGTATCATTAAGAAAAGAAACCCTGTGTGGTGAGAGAGGAGCAAACACTTTTCTGTGAGGGTGCACAATGCAGATTTTGTGTTGTCCACTTTTAAAAAAATACTTTGTTTCACCAGTTCCAGATGTTCCATAGCCATTTTTCTCCGGTAGAGTTTGACTTGACAAACTTGTGATGTTTCCCAACCTCAACACTCTTTCTGGTGCCTCCAATTCTCATCCATGTTGAATTTTGACATGTCCTTGCATGCCTATGACACTAGAGGGCGGTGGCACCATCTCACAGTTAAGACAGCCGAGAAGTCATGCACCGTCAAAGGCCACTCCCAGTCCCATGAGTGCAAAACTAAGAGACAGTCAACTCTCCATCTACAGTATATTGTTTGAGGACGTGTGATGATGTTTGAATGAGTTTGTTCTCAGAGAGCAGAGTGGTCCACACAAAAGCTGTCCTGCTGATTGTCCAGTTGAAGGGAAACACAGTTTACACTTGAGCTGTGTGAAAAAACGTTGAGGGTCACTGTGTCCAAGCTTATTGATGACTATGGGTAGCAAGATTGTGGAAGATTTTGCAACAGCAATGACACAAACGGCAGTGTTCATTTCCTTTATCTTCACGACTGAGGAACATCGAGAAGTTGTGCCTCCTAATCCTCAAACATCCATGCAAAAGGATTCCAACAAGTCTCCAGCAGACTCACGGCAATATAAAATGACAACAAAAGATCAGTCAATTCACCAGCTTCTTGTAAAGATAAAAACAAATGTTTGTTTTAGGCAGAGTCAGGTCAAGTGATGGGGGGTCATGGGGTCAGATGATCCGAAGGTGTCATAAGGCCACGACGGTGCACGGGTGTTTGAGTTTAGAAGGCAGTACTCCTCTGTTGAGCTGGTAGAACTCCACCAGCTGGATCAGGTCGGTGAATTTGGTGGAGCCGTCATCAAGGCTGAAGAAGACTTGGCCGTCCTCTTCACACTGCCAGGGACACGCCACAGGGCAAGAGAAAAGAAAGGACAACAACATCAGACATAGTTGTTTTGGCTATTTAGCAACAAACATATGTGTATATATACAGTATATATCCTGTATATCTTGCCGTTTTTCAAGCCATATTTGTATTTTTCCAACATTGTAGAGGTTTGAGCAACCTTTTTTTTCATTAAAGTTAGACCAAATACACATTTTTCTTTTAATGGTTTAAAGGCTTTCTGGGACTGACACCTCACAGAAACAATGCTTTTCAATGCTTTTTCTTTTCAGGTCCTTTTAAGTAAAACACTAATACCACACTGTTGAAATGTTAAAAGTAAAAACCCTTCATTGAAAATGTTACTTAAGTAAAAGTATGTAAGTTTAATCAGTAAAATATGATCATAATATTAATAAAAATACCATTGTTATACTATATTATTAGAGTGTTATAATTCATGCATTTTTCTGTTGTAGTGGGTTGAGGTGGATGTAATTTTTAACTTCTTTGTATTGCACTGCAACTAATGATTAATTTTATTATTTATGAACCTGCTGAATATGTTCCTAATTGTTTGATGGTTTGTTAAATTTCCTAAAATAATGAAAAATTCTTTCACAATAAGCCAAATCCCAAAGTGATTTCGTTCACAGGGTCTGTTTTGTCCAAGCAACAATACAAACCTCAAAATTATTAAATATATAAAAAAATTAAATAATGAAAAGGAAAATAAGCAAAAATTGTAATTTGTAAGGTAGCTAGTAGGTAAAGCTGTCTGATGTAGTGATGTAGATAAGTACAAGTACCTCAATATAGTACAATGTAATGCAAGTGCAGTACTTGAGTAAATATACCAAATTACTTTCCAACAGTACAGCTGCCTTTTGTCATATATAATTTTGACCAGCTCAGTTTTACTTCAATTGTCTCCCAAAAGGAAAATATACACGTAACAAAAGAACAGCAAAACAGCTTTAACAATAACAACTAACTTCAACATTGTATCAGCACAATTTCATTAAAAAAATTATGAAAAGTATGCATACCGGTAGTATCTGGAAATGTTTGATTTTCTGGTGATGGCACAATGTGAGCACAAAAGCCTTGGGGTTACTCTGACTGACTCTCAGCAGAAACAACCTGTGCAACAAGAGAAAGGAAGATACTGTGAGGAAAACATGCTGAAGACTTGATTTCTTGGATGAAGTAACAAAAAAATGTAGAAAAAATAATGTAGCTATTTTGTTTGTGTTTTATTCATATTCATTGAATAGGAAAACTGCATGTGCTGCCTTACCCATCAACTTGTCCCTGCTGGTGGATAATACGGTGGGATTCTTCTCTGGTTATCCTGCCGTGGAACCACAACTGAGCTATGTGGATGACTGCAGAGAATTATGAAAAAATAAATACATGTTTTTAATACATTTTTCAAAAGAAAAAATGTGAAAAGAAGGCTTTTTTCTCTATGAATGTCTTTGTGTTTACCTGAGCTTAGTGAGGAGTGGTGTAGTGGACTGTGGGAGCCTAATATGTTCATTCGTTGACTCCTCTTCTGAGAGAGACGCCACAAAGAGACAAAACAACAGGGATTAGTTCAAGTTCTGGTGGGTTAGTCTACACAGTCATTACTGTATTGTAAAATGATTTCCTAACCTCAAATAAGAGAAAAGATGTCACCGGACTAAGCTGACTTAATTATTGTGGACTGAGTTTAAGACCGTTCAAATCCATTAGATTAAATCAGCTGCTCTACAGTCATATCAGCTTTATACATACACAAACAACTTTTTTCAGCACAAAATGACTAACACATAACTAAAGAAACACTAACACGACGCAAGGAAAATTAGCTCTGCATTCATATTTAAGCAAAATTAAATAGTGCCATCTGTAGAGATCTTTTGAGGTTTGCTCCAAGCAATATTGACAGAAATAACTGAGGCTGTGTCTCACCCTCCATGCATGTCCCTCCTCCATAGCAGCGCTCTGAGCTTCTACAGGGTTGTCAATCACCCTGCCTATCCTCCCTGAGAAATCCATCGCCACAAGGGAGTTCTCCGATACACTCCGCTAGGGGGAGACAGAGGTACATGACAGTGAAAATGTGGATCCAAAAGCAGCAACACAAGTGCAAGGGTGCATCTACAGTATGTACAAATACAAACAAACAAAGACAGTGCAATAAAAAGTCGGGTGCTGACTGTCTCCTAAAATCTTCTGACTAGTTAGTTAGAAATTCCTGACTCATACATTACAGTAGTATTCCTTCACAATTCAAATTTTACTTTTGTCAAATATCTGGTTTAGTTATTCAAAGCACTAAACTTAGACTGAATTTTAAGTAAAGCAGTAAGCTTACCACAGGTGCTGAGAAGTGTGAAAGTAAGGTTTTTCTTTGTTGGGGAATCTTATAATTCTGGTACAACACAATCCCATACTGTAAAGGAAAAGGAACACAGTGGTAAAGCAACACATTTCTGTGTACTGTGCACATTATAAAAAAACATATTTTTTGTCATGGTGTTACCTTGAAGAGCCGGAAGGCAGTCATCCAGCAGGTCCTGCCCTGTTCATCCTCCGCACTCAGCATCCTCACCTCCTTCAGCTCGCCTCGACATTTATTGGGCTGTGGATTAACAAATGTCACAATGAGAACAGAGATAATCATCATCATCTACCAGCATCACTATAATTACTGTCATAGCTGACGGAAGTAAATTGAGTTGACAAGGATAATGAGAAAAATGTTTTAACTGTTCACTCATCAACATATACAATTTAGAAATAAAAGAAAATATAAGCCAAATAAACACGCACACACAAAAAAAGTTTAGAAATACAGCAATAAACCAGAACATCAGCACTCATATATATGCATGCCAGCACTCCTCTCATAAGACAGGGAGCTGCACAGGATGTCAATCATTCCTCAACTCATAATATTTCATTAGAAATCAGCTTCATCTCACTTCTGTCATCTGAGACTCACCTTGATACAGAACCCGTAGTCTGTGGGTGCACCGTGCTGCTTTTTGCCTGTGATGACAGTGAAGATGTTGCTGTCTTCAAGGTCTGCTAGTAACTGTAGATGTCTGGGCTCCTGGAGACAGAAATAATTAATAAGACGAAACATCACAGAGCGACATAGCCTGGAGGTATACTGAAAGACATATGCATCAATAAAAGGCTGATTCTTTAAAGGTAATTATGTTTAATATGGAATATTTACTAGTTATTACTTGAACATTTCAGTGTAGAATGCATTTGAATTCTTTAATGATAAATAATGACTGTAATTACCAAGAATTACATGTTAGAAAATGACAATGACAAACATTTTGTCCTGTGAAGGTGAAAAGATTGAGTTGCTGTTACCTTTGAGGTTCCTTTTGTAGAGCAGTAGAGTCCTGAGCGCCGCAGGAACATGTAAACTTTCTTCCAGGACTTCCGACCCACCTCCTTCACATACAGATACCCCTGGATCTCTGGACAACTACTGGTTGCTAGGAAGTTCTGAGGGAGGGAGCGAGCGAGAAAGACATGAAGCAGGGGATCAACATCCAAAAGTTTATTTATTCACTCTATAATGTCCTCTGCCTCAGGAGGGAAACGCTGGATCACATCTGAAGCCTATAAGCTCTCTGTCACTGTCACAGCAGACACCATCTGCAGAGGCATCACAGACGGGAGGCAATTGCTTTTTGTCAAAGAACATAGTGTCATCTGGGCTTATTGCATCAGTGGAAGACTGACAGCTGACGGTTGACATGGGCAGCAGTTTGAATTGTTACACACCACAGTAGCGACCATGATAAGAGCAGACACTGTGCTATTGTCAGAAAACCAAACAGTGTAGAGCCTTGAAGATGGTCAACGGACGCTGACAGGACTTAATATGTAATATACATACATATACATACGACAAACACTAAGCTTGTATGTAGAAAAAGCATGTTCAATACATATACATCATTTATTTATATTTCAAGCTAGTCGAATTGCCCTAAAGCTGCATTATTGCAAACGGCCAGCAGGGGGAGACTTCATTAGTTGCAAAAAGAAGTCAGACTGTATTGATGCTTATAAGAAAATGACCCGACCAATCACTTGATTTATTACCTCAGTGAAAAAAGTGGGTCTGGTCTCAATTGCTAATTTGCTAATTTCAATATAGCATGATGTTCATTTTCTCAATTTATGGTCCCATTAAGAGTAAAATAGGCGATAGAGCAGGGTATGCTTTTGGGTTGGGCTACCTTGTGATTGACAATCCACTATTTCAGTTCACTATTTTAATGTTAGAACTTTGACCCTTTGACATCTTAAGGAGTCGGCTGTTGAATATCTGATGAACCTTGCTAACAAAGCTAGTTAGCACTAGCATTAGCTGGTAACTTAGTGTTCAACTCCCTAGCTCCACCCTCTCGTCCAAATAGGGTCCCTTCTGGCTGCTAAAAAAAACAAGATGGGTACAGCCAAATTACAAAAGTCAAGGCTCTAAAACCGCAGTCCACAAAGTAATGGGTGTCATCACAGTGGCTACATTAATATTTTTTCGAGTTTTTTAAGCAGGACCTGTAATGGATTTCTAAAAACATTTGTTTTATTTTGAATTAAAAAAAGGAAAAAAATGTGTTACGTCTTGCTATGCAATGTGCATGCCAGGACTAATACAGTGTACTGTTTTTGTCTTGGCAGGCACATGTATGTATGTGTACATACATTGAATCAACATACAGCACATTCCTATTAGAAACCCTTAAAGCCTAAATTGTCTTGTGGGTGTCTCAAGCATTTGGAGTTTGTGGTTTCCATGTTTCACAAAAATATCACACCATGAAGTGGCAGGTTAAGTTATTAGAGCTGATTTGGAATCTGTGGCTTGCGGCAAGAAGGTAAACTGTTCCAGAGGACTCTTCAATATTTAAAGCACATGTTTCCCAGTGTTTTGGAAACATCCCACAATGGGCCTCACGCATGAGCCTTTCCCGACATCTACGGAGCGCACGTTCACACGCGACCTTCATTCAAAAAGCTTCTCTTTTTTTTTCCGGAGGCACTACACCTTTGCTGCTTTGCGTTGACATATGCTTTTCGCATAAATGGCAAATGTTGCAAACACCTGGCTGAGCTCGGGGGTCTTGGTTTGGATAGCACTCTAATTGAGTGCAAAGATCTTATGTTTAGAATAAGTCAAACATTGGGGATTCCTGACACAACTCAGGCTCACCGCATCCCCATTCATTTATTGACTCCTCTATGTAGAGCATAACGTCTATATGATCAGCAGGGGAGTTAAAAGCTTTCTGTGAGTGGCAAGGATGAGGGGATGGATTCCTCTTGTGATTCTGTCTCTGACAGCTCCATTACTTGATACAGAAGAGAGCCAGACTGCATCCATTAAGACCAAAGCTCTTCAAAATTCCAAGAATCTTTTTGTCTGGTCTCCTTGCAGACCTTTTCTTTTCTTTCTATCTTTTGTGGAAGCATTGTACGGCCTGCGAGTCTTCTGCGTATCACATAAGTAGCATGACACAAGTATGTGAATTTGTGCTGTGCAAACATACGGAGGGGACGCGAAGAACTGTACATGCTATTTCTGACTGCTTAATTCCATCCATCGCAAGTGTGAGGCCTGCGGTGCGTGTGCCGAGACAGTCATGTGTCAACAGGGGATCAACGGTAGTTATTACTGCAGGCTCTGACGAGACACACTGTCTAAGGGTCAGAGGTGAGGTATGTCAGCTTGATTGTACAGTATGTAGCGGGTGCTGACTCGGAGGTAAACTAAGCCGTGTGCGTGCCAGGAAGAGGAGAGAGAATAAAAAAGGAGACACAGAGAAACGTGCGACAGCGTGCGCTGCATGTACCTGAAGGAGCTGAGATGGTAGAAGCATACGATTTGTTTCCTGGCACCATGCGACCATGTGCTCCGGGAAAAACGTCTGGTGGAGAGAGACAGACAGAGAATATCAGCCACTGGAACAATAATTATAGGGTAGGAATTAGTAACAAAAAAAACACACGGCAATCTCATTAGTACAGTCAGCTGTCAGGATGTTTTACAGGAATAAAGAATGCAGACACTTATTAAAAACCACGTCTTTCATTTTATCTATGACGCAAGTGGCCACTTTTTAAACAGGGTTCTTATGACATCAGAGGAAAATTCAAGGACTTCCAAGATACTTAAGGACTCTCGAGGCCCTTCTTACATCCAAATTGTTACTATAGATGCAATTGGGGAAAAAAAAACATTTACAGGATTGATTCATATTCAAATCTATATGCTGACTGTTTGTTTATTAACTTAAACTGAATGTTTTGATTTTTTATTGAATAATTACATGATTGATCATGTAGATGAAAACATTTTTCAAGACGTAAATTCACCAAACCTTCAAGACTTTGTATGAGGCTTGTCTGAAGCAAATTACACCAACAATCCATTTACTTAAACATTTTGTTCATTTTGGCTGAATTTTCGAAATACAAGAGATCATGTGGTGTAATACTGCTATCCTTTCAGCAGCCATATATTCAAGCAGTCTTTCAAATTATCTAAAAATGAAGAGGGTTACACAACAAACATGCAGAAAAAAGTAAAAAATAAAACCAAGAGGAGCTGTGTCCACAGGTGGATTTGTTTTTACAGGCGAATGCGTGCTATATTTCAACACAAGGACGTCAAGAGTGACATAAGAAATGTCTAAGTAAAAGCAATTACCAGTGGGTTTCTGAAGAATTCATATTTGGCATAGTTCTTCCTGAAGAGGAATCTGCTGTCGCTGTTCATGGAGGCCTGGACCTGAACCACCAGCTCATGGTCTTCTAGACAGCGCTCTGAGGTGAGACAGGCAGAAGAGAATGAGAACAATGATGAAGCGTAGTGTTTATTATTCAAAGCATAACAAGATTTTCCTACAACTACACAGATTATACTAATTATTAACCTGGCATAAATATTTTATTTATTTATTCATTAGTTTATTTAAAAGGGGACGGTGCAGTTTCATAAAACACATGATTGTACATGGTTAAAAAAAGCCAGAGTTAGCCGGAAGGCTAGTTTTCATCTGTAGTCCCCTGGCCATGATGTAAAAAAGCAGAGAATTACGAAACAAAAAACAAACAAACAAACAAACAAACAAAAAACAACAACAAACAAACAGAAAACAAACAAACACATACAATACACAGCGCAGCGCACATAGCATGCTCTGTCACAGGAGTTAATGGCAATATGTGATTATTTTATTCCTTTCATACTGCAGTCTCTGATCCCATTCACAGCCCATCCTCACTCACTCCTACAGTCTTTTTCTTCGTATTAGTGATGTAGAAGGTGAATAGAAGATGGTCAGGGTTTTTTTAATATGCACCCACCCAAACTATTATGAGAGCCAGTCCGCAAAAACCTGTGTTAAGTAACCACCTCACCCGAACCACAATCCGCTGCCGTTACGCGTTATAGTAGCACCATTTTCAGGACTGAGGACTGAGACAGAGAGCTCTTTGAATCATTATGTCGGGCTCAATGGTGGATGACTGCCAGCCATCATCTATCGTCTTAACCCTAATTCAAGTGCTGCATGTTGATTAATTCTATCTGAACCCCGTACTTCTGCACAGTTGCAGATAAAAATTAGACAACACTTAAATTTTACATCCTGTAGAATACATTTCCAGCGATGGCAGCATGCAATCGTCTTCAACTTGTGTGACCCATTGTCAATAACTCCAGGGCTTTGTAAAGTCAAACAGTAAAAATGTATTGAAAAAACAAGATGTTATAATTTCCAAAATTCACGACATGTTATTACTTAACAAGATATTCTTCTTCAATCCATATTTTGGCCGTTAGCCCTTCAAACATGTTTTATATTATAGTAAGAAAACAGTTTGCTCTCCTGTTTGCTACACACAGTATGCATGCATTTAATTTATTTGGGGTGATGACATCTTAAAATATGACAGATTGGAAAATCTCAATAAATAGTAAGTATGACAAAACCGTTTGAATAAAACTAAAAAAAACTTAAAAAAAAAAAAAAAAAAAGTGTTTACTTAGAAGCAGTGCATCATGCTGATGTTTAAAACATGTCCATCTTTACATCTTAAGTCATATGTTTGTCCCATGTGGAGCTTCTCACAGTTCCCACCATCATGCTCACAGTTGCACACATTTGCACTTACACGTGGCTAATTTTACCATAAATAATTTTGGATGTGATTCAACTAATAGTGTGTCCTTGTACGGATGTGGTCAGAGGTCCTGCTGATTTAAATTCTGTGACTGATGCTGAAATTCATGACTCACTGGATTCCAACCAGCTTACAAGTTCTCTCTGTCATGTCTTTAATAAAAGACATCCTTCCTTTCCCCAGTAGATCTAATTAAAAAAATTTAACTTCACTTTTGCAATGGCAGTATTTGCTCTGATATCTGTTTTTGATGTGAAAAAGAGAACTTCAGAGAAATCTGACTGCACATCTCTATCTCACATCATTATCTCATTTCATGTGCCCCCTCTCTATCCCCTCTGTCACAATCCCTTTAACACTGTCACGACTCTTCTTTTTCTTTCTGTTTCAACTTGTCGCCTGTCTGATGACTCACTCATGTTCGTGACAGTGACTCACCCCGGCAACACTACCTCACTGTGCCAGAGTTGTTAACCTTTTATGGGGTGACAAGTAGAGGTCAGTGTTACTTATCTCAAAGGGCCATTTCATCCCATTCAGCAGCGTAGCAGTGAGTGGGCAGCAATGCACCAGAATAGGCTCCTCTGTTCAAACACACTATTGTTCGGGTCTCTCGGAAACTTCTATTCTCGTCTACCACCCAACCACATGTGCACACATGATGTGTGACAGCACATGCATGTGCAGTGCAGACTGTATGTCTGCACATACATGTCTGTACATAATGTCTGTGCAGATACACGTGAACACATATGCATATACAAGCAGGATGTTCACATGCTGCAAAAAGCACTTCATATGTACTTATAAATGTTAAAAATATTAAGTGGTTGGCTGAAAATTGTATTTCTACATGGTTGCAATATTCATTTAAATATACATTTTGACTAAATATTAGCAATAATCACATGGAAAAACATATTTTATATCCTCCAGAGCAAATGAAATACTTGACAAATGAAAACTATGGAATGAACTGAACATTTTCATGTGAAATTATTTTGAAAAAATGAATAAAAGCAAATTGTATTTGCAGCATAGTTCAATTAAAAACGATATTTAGAGTTCAAACTAATACACTTTTGTCCTTGTAAACATACACTCAGAATCCTGAATATGCATTTTTATTTTTTTATTTATGCTTCACACCATGTCCCATCAGTGTTGTATCCTTTTTTTCTGAGAAATTTGAGTTAGTACGTGGTTGCTATTATCAATTTAGATTATGTGATTGTGTACCAGGATATCTGGATATATGATTTCATCATGAGACAATTTTATTGAAAGACAATAAATTATCATATTGAATTACTGCCCATCCCTATTTCAGTTCATACCTGGAAAGCCACCAGCCACATACATACCATAGGCAAGGTCTGACAACTAACAGAGCTTCAGATAAGATCAATCATTGTTTGAAATATTTAGATTGCTGTAATAAACATGTCAGACACACACAATGCATACAACACACACTGTGTCTATCATTTTGTTGTAGACACAAAGCCACCTGTGCACACATCTACAAACACACATATGCACACACACCCAGACAGCAGACAGTCACTGGTTCTGCAGTGGCAAAAGCAAAAAACCTTCAATTCTAACCATCAGCACCCTGCTGCTTCATCACATCTCATTTTGTGAAACTTCTAAACATAAAATACAATAAATAGTTATCCCAGGCCTGTAAAGAATACGGTTGCAGTACAGGTGTGCCAGAATAGAAGACAGGCTATAATAGAATAGAGTTACCCTGCGCCAAAAATGATGTCACTTACAACAAGCCAGCCTCACTGTATTTGGCAGTATTGTGTTGGCTGCACTGATGAGAAATGTAAGCGGATCATGATGAATGGTGAAATATAGTGTGAGAGTGTTGGGACCCGTTATTTGAATAATGCAGTATAGTTTTCTCACGTGACAATAAGCCAGACCGACACAAGTTGTAACAACAGAATTCAAGTTTTTTTGTTTTACATACGCCTTTCAACATGTCTCTTCCTACAGTGTGTTTCACTGCTCTATATAAAACTGCACCCCCACCTCTCCCACATATGTTAAACTGTACAGACATGAGCACAAAGCACAGGCTCAACTTGTCCTCCATAAGTGCTTTATAATCGCCCGCTCCTCAGGGGGAGGTTGGGTTTTCTTACGTTCAGCTGACCACAGCTTTCCAAACTTACTGTTATACTGCCAAGTCCAACACAAAATCACCTTGACAGAAAGACAAAGCTCTCTTCCATCTTAATGCAGCCACAAGTTAAACTTGCTTGATCAACCTCTGGAATAGAGCACATCTTTCAACATTTTGTACTTTAAATCGCGCAATCTCAACACAACATTTGGACTTCAAAACATATCAAAACAGTGCGTGTTTTGGTCTTGTAGCTTTTAGCAAATAGAAGCAAAACTGCCAAGCTATGCTGCTATATATTCCCTCCACTTCCTCAAATATGTTCACTCCTATTAATCTATGAGGAATCTTCTGCATAACATGCAACCTCTCTATCTGCTAGTCATCAGCCGACTAGTGCAACACTTAAATCTGTTGCATCAAACTTCTACATTCAATATTATTCCTCATTTGTGATTCCTTCCGCCATTATTCCTTTGACCTTTTTACACTACATTAGTCCTGATGTCTCTGTCTCATGCAGCGAGGGATTCTATTTTCAGTAGAGTGCTCTAAAGAACCTTTAACATGAAACATAGCCTTTTAAACTCTTCATCAATCATCTCCATCACCTCTCTGCCGTGTCATTTATAGTACTGGATCGATAACATTACACAGTCTCTGACACTGAGAGGAGCACAAGGTTTTGTTACAGTGTTCATCAGTTACATCGCTACATCATCTAATCCATAACCTTCAATCATCACCTTCTTACACTCTGACCCCTTCATTGATTTCAAATTTAAAGGGAAAAAAACATTCCTATATAATGTGCTGCATAAAGTTATTGTTAAAAAGTAGCAGGGATGAAACTTATACAACAAGTATGATATTTATTTTAAGAAAAGGCTGTATTCCAAGCAAACTATGAGTGAATGATGTCAAAAATCATATATAATATTCTCTATTGCTTTCACTACCCTCTGCATAGAGCATAAATTATTCTCGCTACCACCAATACAAGATAAAATTCCTCTGTAATGCACAAGAGTCTCACGGCTTTGAGGCTGTAATATTTATCAATTGCTGTGTTTGTTTAATTTATGAGTGGGGACCAGAGACAGTTTCTGCTGGATCCCCAAGAGGTCCAAAAGTATTGGTAAGCTTTAATAAGGCCCCCTGGGAAAGATTGTCTCTGTAATTCTACTGTTTGCTTACATGCAATAACTTCTGGAAACCCTGAGCTCAAGTACACATCACTTTTTATTTTGCTTCGAGCATACAGCCAGTTCTACAGCAACTCTGACCTCATGTGCAATGCATTGCCTATGTCCATCACTTTCTGTTCGCACACAAGCAGATCAATACGTTCAACCTACATATTTTTCAATGACAAGCAGTTCAATGTGAGTGCTCAATGTCTGTCTCGGTTTTTCACCAGATAACATTTCCCCGCTTTGTCTGCACGATGCTGCACTGCCACAGCAACCTTGTACACAGCCACTGTGATGATTAGATCATTGGACATTATGGCTCTGTGCGTGCAAATGCTGTATAGTATGTGCATGCACTCATGCTTGAATACATGCCTGCGTGAGAATATGCGCTTGAACTGTCTGTCTGCCCAAGTATGCGGGCATGCATGCGTTTATGTGAATGCACCTGTGTGTGTCAGTGATTGCATTGCATGTACAGTATAAGGCCCAACCACAAGTCTATTTGTTTCTGTGAGTGTGTTTGAATGTCTGCTCATTGGTGTTTTTGTGTGTATGTGAACAGCCTGCAGGGCTCTGCCCCTTACCTAGCCCTAGCAGCGGGTGGTGTTCAACAAGTGCCCAACTGTTGTCGTCCACACAATGGCTTTTATAAACCAGGAGCTGGCACAGGTCCCTGGCTGTCATGTCGGCTGGGATCTCCACCACTTTACCCATCCCGTCTTCAGTGAAGATCTTCACAATCTGTGGGGGGAAAATACATCAGTTTACTTCTAATAAAATTATATCATTTCAAGGGGGTAAACAGAAGGGTTTCAATAAAGGAGACTGAAAAAAATAACAAAACTCTTTTATTCAAGGGTGTCCTTGATATGATAAAATTGAGCAAAAGATTCCGGCTGCAAAGGATTAACTAAAAATAAGGTGGCTGTTTAAATATGCTTTTTTTAATGGTAACCCCACAGGTAATACTAAGATGCAATGAAGCAATATAACATAAACTATTTTTGAAAACTCAGCCAAATAGGTGGGTGAAGCCAGCAATTTCCTTCAAACACTAGCACAGTATTTATCATATAGAGCCCCATACACTACAGCATACACATGCCTGTAATTATAGCACACAATAGAAAAGAACAGACATTTAAAACTATGTAGCAATTGTGGTGTTAGAAATCACAGACAAGCATTTCTTACAGCAACTTGTTGGTGTAATAAAGAAGCAAATAGTGTATAACAAGCTTCTGCTCTTGCAAAGCAGCACTGTCTCCAACAAATGGATGCATACTGTTCTGTTGAGAGGAAGTATGCATGATGTTTCCAATTATAGCTTATCAAGAAAATGTATGCAGAGATAAGACACGACCATTAAAAATGCTTCGAGCTCAACTTCACGGACACAAGTTCTGTTTTTCCCCTCCATAACTTAAAACTGGGCCAGTAATAATGCAATCCATGAATAACACATGTTTTCATTTTGTTTCTATTAATAATACTGACTCAAGCACGTACACACACACACACATGTTGAGCCTCTACTTCTCTTTCCAGTGTAATGCATGGACTGTATAGCAACAGTGCATCAGACTATGCACACGTTAAACTGCATTATAGGATCTCATCTGTGTCAGAGGCACCATTTACATCCAGGTATTCTTGTATTTACTGTAGGTGAGCTTTCCCAGAATAATACAGGAAATACAACTGCCATTCCTATTGCGGTAAATAGTCCGAAATCTATGTCCACAAAGTCCACAGGTTGGTTTTTCCGTGAATCTATCATTCATAAGATGCACATCTAATGGCCCAGAAAGAAAACTAGAGCAGTCTACTGAACCTGCATAGGAATCCAGCCTTGTTAGCCTACACAGGAATCCAGCCTACTAAGCCTACACATGTCATGTATGCACACTTCCCACATAATATATCATGACAAAGAAATTCTGTTCTCTTCTTGAGCAAAGACGTAGCTTATAGCATCACGGTTTGCACATACCAGGCCCGAGGCGCCCCATCCGTCCGAAATGTTCAAGACGAAAAGCAAAGGGAGCCTCAATCATTCAAAGCTGCTGACGTATTTGACTCTTTTTTTTTTAACTGCTCTGTTCACATCTCGAAAAAAGACAAATTGTCTTCAGCCTTTAAGGTATACACATTCCATATCTCGCCCCTGGTTAATCATAGCAGTACTTCAAAGAGAGACGGTCTTAACATGTAAAGAGAGAAGGAGGCAAAGAGAGGCAGAGACACACAAGGAGAGATAAGAGACGCAGAAAAGAGAGCGGTCTTACCTCCACGGCCCGCAATAGGCAGCAGTCCGGGGAACACGAAGGCATTTTTGGAGTGAGCCTGGATCCCCACACACACACACACGCACTCAAACACACTCACTCAGACACAGTCACTAAGACAGAAAACCTTGCTGTTATGTCGCCCTCCAGAAAGAAAGGTACAAATGTGAGTGCCGGCAGTTGACAGTTGCAGTTGTGCTACCTGTCACATAGCCTGCAGACTAGTCCTTCAGTCTATCTAGGCCGCCGGCTCTGTCTTTCAAAAAAAACGAAAGAAAGAAAAAAAACTGTGTGACCTAAAGCCGCTGTCTGTACAGCTCACAGGACAGAGCCACAGAGACAGTCAGTGATCGGATGGCAGCAGGTACAGTACAGTGCTTCCAGTGCCGGTTGAGTCTGACAACTATCTTTATTTCTCTCCCTCCCTCTCTCTCTTTCTCTCTCTCCCTTCCTCTCTCTCTCTCTCTCCCCCTCACAAAGGGTTACAGCCTCAGCCACGGGCTCCGAGGCACACTGAATCAAACCACACGCTCACCAACCAATCATAAGGCTGCAGCAGGCTGATGTAATCATTCCCACACAGACCCAGGCGCGCACACAGACACACACACATACACACACACAGAGGCACACACACACACAGAGGCACACACACACACATACACTGATAGGTACACACACTCCAGTAGACACACAGACGCACAGTCATGCACAGACGCAGCCAACTTTTTTAGACCTCTTGCGAGCTTCTCCGCTTCAGTCTCTTTTCAGAGCTCGGAGCGAGAGGGTTCATTTGAGAAGGGTGTGGGGCAGTAAGGAGTAGGTGGAGCAGGAAAAGGAAGAAAGGAGTAATAAAGTTTGTCTTTGTCGCTTTTCGTGTCTCCAAAATGTTCAGAAGTTTTCAAGTGAGGGCTTGTTGGCTTCTATGATTTTCTCCTCTCCTTTGCTTCTCTTTTCCTTTCCTCTCCCTCCATTCCTCCCTCCTCCTCCCTTTCTTCCTTACTCCCTCCCTGTGGCTTAACTTTGAACTCCCCAGTCAGATCTCTCACAGCAGTAACAAGACTCATTACAGAGCAAATGAAATGAAACAAACCTGGAGCAGTACTTGAGCACTCCAACCATCTCCTCCTCTCCTGGTGGCTAGCTTCGTGCCAACATTCTTTCTGTCTAAAGAACAAAAAACTCCAACTTTTATACACACACAGACACACACACACACACACACACACACACACACACACACACACACACACACACACACACACACACACACACACACACCTTTTAACTCTCTGATATTTAATGCAGCATCAGACAGACAAAAGCCTTGACACACCCCGTCTGGAGAGGCGAGAACAGCTTTCTGTCGTCCTTGAAACAACTTCTTCTTGTTTTCCCTACTTTTTTCAGGTAAAAGGAGGGTGTGTGTGTGTGTGTGTGTGTGTTTGAGTGTGTGTGTGTTTGTATATGTGTGGGTGAGGTGTAATCCAGGAATAAGCACAGTTCCGCAGAAGGAAGGAGGAAATAGTGGTAAGAGTGGTGGCAGTCAAAGAGATACGACTTATTTTACTATAGCGGGAAACTTTGGGTAGGGAAAGGAGGAGTCTGTGGTTGGGGGAGGGGATAGAGGGAGAGAAAGACAGAAAAGTGCTTGTATGTGTGTGTGAATGATTGCACATGCATACAGGCACGTATGTGGGTGTGTGGGATAGGGAGAAACAGGAGACAGACAGACACAAGAGAAGTGGGAAAAGAAAAAGAGTGGGAAGCAGAAGGAAGTGAGAGAGAGAGAGAGAGAGAGAGAGAGAGAGAGACTGTCTGGTGACACACTGCAGCAGAATGTGTAGTATGAATGCTTCCTACTGTTAACTACATATCTAGCCTACACAGCTGTCTCTCCCACCCACCCCCTCCCAGCCGCTACACACACCCTCGTCTACGTCACGGTTAGTCAGCCAGAGGGGAAAGCCCCAAGAAGACTGCGCACATGCTGCAATACAGGTTTCTACAGCTGTAATTATGAAAGTTACTCAATCAGCCCATTAAACACAACCCTTTTGACAAATAATACAGTGTAATTTGTGAACAGGTTTTGGAGATATGGTCTAACTTTGCCATAGTTTTGATGACTGAAATGAGGCAGAAATGATAATCCAAGTGTTGTTTCAGACGAGAATAAGGAGCCAGGAAAGCCTCATGTTTTCCATTGGTGCAAATAGGTCAGCACACTTTGTGTGACCTGGCATGGCTTTATTGTGACAGGTTCAACATGGCTTCCTGTTCAACATAATAACTACAGGATTATCACATAATCCAGAGGTGGGGTCAAGTGTTGGTTTTGCCACAACTAAGAGTCAGTTCTTGGCAGTCACATCACAAAGTTCCAAGCCTTGAAGGTTGTTTCAACTCATTAACAAGGTGCACTATTAAACACATTTATTGTCATTCCATCTTGAATAACTGACCAATTTGCTGCTGCACAGGTAGCATAAGAGTGACAGTGACAGTGTTTGTGGGAAGCCAGGGAGGGATCATTATCTTGTCTAGGCATGCCCCAATCTGATACAACCAAATCACTGGATAGGGCCTATATGATAAAAATGTAACTACACTTCAGGTGTTTTACATACAGTAAGAAGCTTGCACCATCTACACTCAATGTAGCTTACTTTATATCAGGTAAATAAGAAAAAGTTTCAGTTCTGAGCATTAAAAAAAGGTTATACAGTTATTAAAGTTAAAGTCTACATTTCAAATAGTTTTTTGCTATGTCATTCAGGTATAAACTACAGTTAGTGTTGAGTTATATCAAGTATTTCACACTGAATTTTTGTACAAACTTGTGCTTTAAATCAATCAAATAGCTGCTAAAAGTTCTGAGTGTAAAACAGGCTAAATCAATAGGCCCATGTTGTGGGCTGTGCTTCTTCTTTTATGAGAGTACTGTTTCACAGTTGGAACATTGATGTTAATGTTAAGCAAAGTGCATTCATACAAATGTACTATTGACATCTTAGTTGTTAAGGAGAAGGAAAAGACAGTATGTGATTGGTATCGATATCAGCTGATTGTATTATCACTATTAGTCATGGAAAAAGTGTTAATGAGCCATCCCTAATCCTGTCACTGAAGAGCAATCTGCTAGTTAGTCAGAATGAGTCTGCACATTTGGGTAGGATGTGAGGGATAGCATGTGCCTTCATTCACATGATGCCTCCTCAGTAAAGCCCACTGGAGCAGTGACAAGGATGGAAAAGTACAGGGAGAACTGGTTATTCAATGGGAAATCATTGTAGCCCTATCAGTCCTATTTATATATGGTTTAGTATAGAGTTACACTTTCCAACCTGGTCGTGTGTGAATAGAGATAGTCAGAGGTCAATTTACAGGTTGATTACATGGCAACATATGGAAGTTACTTTGTGAACATAGTGCTTGTAAGTATGGTAACCGGAAACACGTGCAAGCTTGGCTCATGGAGGGACATATGAGGACAAACTGTAGGTAGCTTCTAGGGATAAGCAGTAAAAATAATAATCCGCATCTGCAGCGTGAGTCATCAGGAAAGTATCTCCTTGTGACATTATACCAGATCACCTCATCCAAGTCTTCAACTGTGACTGTTGATCTTCACAGTCAGCTGACACCGATCAGCTGAGAGTGTGCATGACTTCAAAGCAAATAGCCAAATGTAGATTAATTTGGGTGGGAGCTGATCTGTCTTTAGCTATGGACATTTGATTTTCCAGCGTGGCTTAATACTCATGTGCCTCATGAAATAAAGGAGTGAGAAAGCAGACAGACGTGACAGTTGAGTGACATGTTTCAACTGACCCACTCTACATCTTGGTGTCCTTCTAAAAAGGTAAAGAATAGACAAGTGGGTAAAAAAGGAGGGAGGCAAATGTGAGAAAGAAACAGAAACAGAAAAAAAACAGAAAGAAGGAAAAACTCTTTATCTTCTAATGCTTTTAAGCATGTCCTCATTTACATGGAGGAGCGGAGAAAGAGCGAGGCCTCACAACCTCTCTGATGACTCAGGTCTGATAACTGCCCTGTGATGTAATCCCCCAGGGAGAGACTGAGAGCTTCAGGCAACACACACACATACTGACACACACACACACACACATACTGACACACACACACACACATACTGACACACACACACATATCTGACACACAGAGACCCAAATGTGCTCACTTGCACGTCCTAAGATACACATAGAAACATTGCTTAGCACGTACATATCGTACATTTTGTATATTTGAGAGGTGCACAGGAATACACACACACTCAACACACACGTGCAAACTCACACAGTCCTAATATCGACACACAAGAGACAACGGCAGACAGAAACTAGACAGGTGCAAACAGACAAAGAGAAAGTAAACTGCACTGTATGAGAACGTGCTTTGTGCAAACTGAAGTATGTACACAAGCGTGTGTATGCACGCCCAGCAGCTCACACGCATACACACATCCATCTCTGTGAGAATCGGCTGCTGCTCTATAAATAGCTCCACTGGTATTATGTACACATTACAAGCCATTACATCAGATAGGAGTTACTGTGGCAGATTACAGTTCTAAGAGACTATTAGCCATTAGGCATCCAATCTCCACACACATTAGGATCCATTATGTGTGTGTTACATTGTCAAGCAGTTGAATAAAGCAGGCAACATGAAAAACAGCTGAATAAGGGAGGAAGTGTTGTTACACTACATAGATAAAGCATCATGGAAAAATTCTAATCACAACTGTTGCCAGAAAGACAGTGTATAGTCACACCAAATAATTATATGTAAATTCAATCCTGATGTCAATTATTCCTGGAATACTGAAGCAACAAGGAAATTCTTTCCGACTAACACACACTGGGACTTTCTGCCCTGAGATGAGCCTTCAGGCTAAGTACAAGTATGACCTACCTTAACCTTTACCACAGCTCTCAAACGAACCATGGCCATCTAAAACCATAACATCAGATTGACTAAGCTTGTTAGTGGAAGAACACACAATATTGGGAGCAAAAAAGTATTCAGTAATACAGTGATTCCAAACCAGGGGGTACTTCTGCTATTGTTTAGGGCACTTGGAAAGAATTTAGTGTAACTCAACTAACTTCACTTCATATAATGAATAGCATTATTCATTTGCAGCAGAGATTGGGAATCGATGAAGTGGTGCATGAGTTCATCTGACAGGGCTGTAGGGGTACATTAGAGCAAAATGGTTGGGAACCACCGCTCTAGAACACTAGACCCTTCAATCTGGGGGCTAGTAATAAAAATAATGATTTAAAGTGATTGACTAGGTATGATAATGATTTATGGCTGATTTTATAGATTCTTAAAACAATAATAATATTAACAATAATAATAAGAATATAATATGAAATTACCAGTTCAGAGAAAGAGTTGATGTTGGCATGAGCAGGAAGCATGATACATGATATAAATGATGATAAAAGACAGAAAATGGAGGGAATTAAACATTACAATATTGATTATTCCAACAGAACCATGTTTTTTTTTTAAACCAAGATTTTTTTTAAATGTCTCTTAACTGGAGAATCTGCATTTCTTTGCGTAGTTTTAATTTCAATTTCACTTTTACTTCGTTTTCGAAGAAAATCCTTAGTTGCATTGCCAAGTCTTCACAGTTTTATGGCACAAGCATTTACTTGTCTTCTATATAGAAACTTACAAGGTGCTTCCTTTTAGCAGGTCATCAGTCTTGCCAAGACAAACCCCTCCACTGTCAACATTGAGCTATATAGGCTCTGTCTCTGTCCTACAAAACCCCTACTGGTGTTGCCAAAAAAGAACTGTAGCCATTGAAAAGCTGATTTGGCTCACACGACCCACCCCAGCTTCATATTCCCATTAACAAGTACTCTCTATAAAGCCCCTCTGACTGTAATGTGGTGCTGTGTGTGGTCTCGGCCGCCCCTGGAAACTGACGTCCGGATGATGAGATGGAGACACAAAAACCTGAATGGGCCTCGGACAATTGGCTGTCCCCGCTCAGCGCCTGTAGTCAGCAGTAGTGGGAGGCACTAGCCAAGAAAACTCTGCTGACTCATGAGGAAGGGACGGTGAACTGTCCCTTGTCATCCAATTACCGCGTCAAATTAAGACCCAAGACATAGAGGCCTATCTGGGCTCAGTGAAGCAAAAGAAGGCAAAAAAGGGATTTAGTGGGCAGGGGACCGAGGGAGGGAGGAAGGGGGGAAGGAGAGAGGGAGAGATTGTATATATAGAGAGAGATGTATGGAGAGAAACGTAGGAGGAAAAGACTTCCAGTGCACACTGACAATACAAAGTTATATACAGTGGCAGACTGCCATCTCCTCCACCGTGCAGCCATGCATCAAACCATACACTATACTGTATATTGGGTGGTTAGTTAGCCCACAGAGCCTGCTCTGTCTGTAAATAATGAAGTCTTAACACCCACTCAGGGTATTAAGACTCGTCAAGTTGAAGGTTAAAAGATTTTGGAGCTGAGTCGGGTCAAATTTAATTAGCAATGCAGGTCAGGTTGCACAAATTTAGGTCAGACGTTCGGATATGCCAACATAAATATGTATATATACAGTGCATCTATCTACAAGAGGCATATATTAGCAATGTGCATTAAAATCTATGCAGTCGCTGCATGTTATTGGGCTAATGGTGGCTGGTTGGAAAATTTTAACATATCACCCAACAAAACCAGAATCAGAACTATCAGAAAGGTCTTTCAGTTTTACTCATCAGTCCTTGGTTAAACACTTTCTGTGTCTTGATCTTATCAATTCTGTAGTTTGTTCAGAACCAAATCTGTCATTAACAGAAACATTAACAGAACATCCTGTCAACATTAACAGAAACATCTCTCTTTATCTCTTTATTCAAGTTTTATTTGAATTCATATCACTACCAGTTGGTTAAGGTAAAACAGATCCTTATTTAGTGAAACTAGATTTGGACATGCACTTGTATGGCAACACACTTCCTAAGGGCCATCTAGACAGGGTTATGATGATGCAAGAACAATCTCTCCCCTATTTACTGAGACTACCTGCTGAGAAACACCCTGCATGGAGCCAAATATTTTACCAACAGGAGTAAAAGTGGGGGCGGATGCTTAATTGTGTACCAGGGCCGACTGCCAGCAAACCCCGGGTAGCAAATGTCCTTTCAGACCACTGGTGATTTGGAGCCATTGTCCAATTACAGCAGGAGGGCAGAGGGATGGGGCAGGGGAATTGTGATTGGGTAAACAAAGGATGACATCACTGGCATGATTTTGGCAATATACTGGAAATGGTGCACTGGTTGTATGGCAGGCAGTGGCATTGTTGCAGGGTGGCGCCCAGACACGTTTAGACTACCAATCTGCATGGCATATTTACAGTTTAGATATTTGATAATTGCAGAAGAAAATCACTGTTTGGACAAGTAATTAGTTGTAATAATTCTGTTATTGAATGGTTGAAAGCTGTAATAAAGATATTGAATAATATCAATAATAACAGTACAAGAAGAAGAGAAGGATAAATAGACAGGGAAATATTTACAGGTTTTTATGTCTCGTGAGTGTAAAAGGAGAACTATCCACAACACAAGCAGCTACAAACAATCATTTTCCATTCAGAGGATTCTCAGCATGTGCCAAAGTTCTGTACAAACTGTCCCCAATAACGGGGAGTTTTCTCTGGAGATGCCAAGATCACAGTGTCACAGTTCTGTCTGTCACTCTCTCTCTCTCTCTCATTTTCCTTCTACTGATACTAATCCCAACCGCAGAGCTCTTTGAGTCACGTTCCTTGTCTGTCTTTGTCTCCAAATTCCTCTGAAAGGGGCTTTTAAGAAATCAAACTTGTTCTTCGATATCAAAACTTTGAAGACTGAAGGCCATAGCCACAACTGTGACATCCTTTTATTTCCTTTGTTCTTGGGTCAGCTCACTGTCTTTCTTTTTCAGACTTTAAATAAAAGTGGTCTGTCCATTATCCTTTCTTGTTCTGTTGTTTCAAGTTTTCACAGACAAAACAAATTTGAATATTGTCTCCTGACTCAGCATTTTACCTTGACCTTTTTCCTTATCCCTTAATAGGACACTCACTCAACCCTAGAGAATATTGGAGGATATTACATACAACCACAATGTGTAGAAAAAAACATACGGAGTAATACGGGGTAATATTTTGAGAAAAAAGTTTACGAGTTTAAAGTGGCAAATCTACGAGAAAAAAGTGCAGATTTATGAGATTTAAAGTGGTGAATCTGGGAGAAAAAAGCTGCTTTTTCCCCAGTTTTTTCTCGTAAATCTGTGCCTTTTTTCACGCAGATTTGCCATTTTAAATCTCTTAAATCTGCGACTTTTTTTCTTGTAGATTTGCTACTTTAATCTAGTAAAGTTGCAACTTTTTTCTCGAAATATTACCTGAAGTTACCAAATATAGTTCTTTGCCCGATAAAGGGTTAATTTAACGTCCAATAATAGCGGATTTCTATAGTAATGTAATGAAATGCTTACTAACGGAGAAGTACTTTCAGAAACAATGAACATATTAACCAGATGAGAAATACATTAACAGAATAATATAGTAAGAATGCTTCACTGAATTAATCGACAAACAGTATTTATTTGTTAAATCTAATAAAAATATCATTGCTTTTAGCAGCTTTTTAATTCTTAATTTT
>NC_081524.1:35097807-35105307 GCF_030273125.1 Centropristis striata
GTTGGGATTCGAAACAATGTTGGTAGCCAGCCTTAGTATGTCATTTTGTTGATTCATACAGTTTCTCAAGAGGTTCACCTATGATCCCTGAACAGAATTTTAACTGGCGGAAAAGTTTTGACGTGAAAGTGATAGACGTCAGGCTGTGTTTCTCCAAAAGCTGAATCTGTTCGTCCACCAAAGCCTGCTGCATTTTTTTTACTATCACTTGTCATGGTTCGGTTCATTTTCGGTACAGTATGGAAACAAAATGCAAAACCTAAATTTGCTTGTTATTTATTTGCATGCTTATGAATAGTAAACAACAGATATGTTTTGCTTGCAAACCAACACGTTATTGTGACATTACACAAATATGAAAATAAAATAAAAAATAGAATACAATTACAATGTTTTGCCTGGTAATAATTTAATTAAAATGTTCTCAAGTAAACAAATATATATATAAAAAGCTTTCCAATAAATAATATATTTTCAAATAAACAAAAAATATATGAATTATTCTAAAAAATAAAATTCCTCACAGATTAACAGCTTTTAACAAAACACTTGAAAAAGAAAAGTGCAGCAGCACTCGGGGCTGATGTGATGGGTCACAGGATGTCCATCCATCTGTCGTGAGTGCTACTGCACATTCCTTTGACAAGTCTTGGATAACAATAGATTTAGCTTGCTCATACAGGTCTGGAATTATTTCTTGAAGTGCGGACGCGAGGGTACTTCATAGCGGGGCTCAATTACCTTTAGCGTGTGTTTAAAGCCAACCTATATAACGTTATATATATAACTTTTTTGACACGTTGCCGTGGATACGCATTGCTCTGCTTCTCTCCTGATGACGGCTCACCTTGTTAGTGACCTGTAGCCACGCCCCAAATCATACGATTATTTATCTTCTATTTTCTTCTAAATAGGGCCGTTATTAGAACTATTGACATCAACTTGTCTGGAAGAAGCTTCTGAGGTAATAAATCAAGTGAGAAGATTTCTCATTTTGCACTGAAATGAATGGACAGACTTTTTTTGCAGCCAAACTTAGCGCCCCCTGCTGAATTTTCTGTAGAATGCAGCTTAAGGCATTTCCTGGTTTGCCTCCAAGCTCAGAGAGGGAGATTGCTGCCTGGCTGCAATAAAAGCGCTGATGGTAGTTGTAATTGCTTTGGTCCGATCTGAATGACCAGGGAGAGGCTGCCTGAATGCCGAAGCCATCTGCGTTTGAACTAAGGTGGGTTTTTTTCTTATCGTGTGATGTTTACACTTGGGTGATGCCGTTTCAGGTGCGTTAGCATCTTCGTTGTGTTTCCAGAAACGTACCCGATGTCTCTTGAACAATGTCGGCACACTTCCCTCGTTTTATCCACTTGTCTTTGTCCGTCACAATACTTCACCAGGAACCCAAAGTGCTCCCAAGCAGGAGACCTTAGCGACAGCGCTAGCGGTAGCCATGACACACCCGAGCAGCATGTGTAGTTGCCGGCGGAACATAAACACGCGCAACTTCCGGGTTCGGGAACTCACCCGTGCACAGCGCTGTACCGAATCGAACTTCCCGTACCGAAACGGTTCGATACAAATCCAGTTGGCACACATTAATCCAGCACTGTGTAAATATCTTTTGAGCTTTTCTCATAATAAGAGTAAAAGGACGACCATCTGCTTACTAAACAAAAAGAGGTAAGATATGAATCAGCCAATCACAATTGAAAACATGGTGGTTCTAAGATATAAAATCCTCTCATGCTTCAACTGTGAATTTATAAAGGATTCAGAGAGTAAAACAGCCCAGGTTTGATTTTGACTTTAACTGTCCTTGCACATAAGTTGGCGTCTAATGCTGCCTCTCAGGCTCTACCATGCTTTAAGAAAAGAAAAAAAAAAATGTTATGAAATGTTTTGTCTCATATGGCAGATACAGTGAAGGAGAGAAAAAAGAGAAAGCGAAAGAGAAGTAGAGGGGAAAATAAAGAAAAGAAAGCAGTGACAGATTAAACAGCAGTGATAAGCATCAGGGAGAGAAACACCTGGGCTCTCAAACAGGCCGCCGCATCTTCATTCCATTCTGTTTATTTCAGCTCTGTCAGTGTGATTGATCATCTGATGTACCTGCGCTGCCAATCTCTCTAAAATACTGTCTGACTTAGTTTTTTCCGTCTTCTCTCTCCACCTCCCAACTGATATGCAAATGTAGCAGGGAGAGTCAGAAAGAGGAAAAGGTGCCAAGTCAAATATTTTAAGTCGAGGCATTAGGAGCTCTTTCAAAGCATCTCAGGGTTGTACAACAATGATCATCTCATCGTCATCAAAAGGTTGCTTGTCGGGATTATGCAGCACGAGCAATATGTGGTGCCGTCCTTGTTAGTTTTGATTGTTTAAGACCTCTGGTTGTCTTTTATGTCCCGGTGGTATTACATGTTTGAATAGGGATCATGGAATATTGTCTATATGGAGGAGTTTGCTTTGTCTTTGGTTTAACAGCAAATCATCACTAAATCAACAAAGGCATTGTTCTGTACTTAGTCTGGGTAATTTAACAAGACAGTTCCTTAAAATCCCACCCAGACAGTACCCAGCTGAGCTTCATATTTATTTTGTTCCATGCCAAGACAATTTAAAAAAATCCTAGAACTTGAGTTCTGATTAACAAATAAAAAAATGTATATCTGAATACCAATTTAACACACAAAGTGATTTTATTTCTGTTTTTGGTTGTGTTTTTTGTGGTTGTGTGTGATTTTTGTGACATAAGTGACATAATTCCACATCTGGTTCCTGCATTCACTAACAACATTGTGTCTAACTTGTCTATCTTAAACTGCTTTTTTATGTTAAATACATTAGTCATATTATCAGGCTAATTATATTAATTAAAGGCATAACTTGAGATGTCAAGTTCGTCACTGATCATACTGTGTATGCAAATTAAACCACAATGTGACAGTTGGGCCAATTGTAAGGTAAACTAACAATGTCATTTGTCATTTTATTGGACTGATTACTTAATTAAATTACTTCACCTACTTACTTAATTACTTCACCTGAAATGCATGCCAAACAAAATAAGTCAAATCACAGTTATACGAACAAAGGTATACACGATCTTTAGATTTGTATGTTCTTAATGTATAAATTGGACAATTTAAGTGCATTTAGTCAAGTTAACTCTCAATTTGAGACAAGCTTTGTCCACTTGCCTTTTCTCGCGCGCTTCACTACATTTCTGCTTTTTTGGTGCTGTGTCCACTATTTTTCGTACCTGTGTGCCCAGAGAGTAACATCCAGATACATCAAGAACCGGGCAAAATGGGGAGGCAGAGGTCAGGGTCTCTGCAGATAAAAGTACCTCAACACACTTCCAGCAGGTGACTGAGAGGGATTATTTTTGTTTGTTTTATTTTTTAAGGAAAATGCAGTATATATTACCTTTTAATGTGCATAATAATCTTATTAGTCAAAACACAGTTTATTGCTGGAGTGCAGCAATGAGCCAAAATGCTCAGAATTGCCATTAAATTAGATCTTTGACTCCGCTTACTGAATGGAATTGCCTGAACAATCTATTAAAAGCAATTAAAAGCATGCATTGAATCCACATCATCATTTTATAATTTTTGGCAGACAAAAATGATCATTTTTTACTATTAATAGGGCTACAAATTACAAAAACAAACAAAAACTGCAAATTACAAGCCTCATTCGTGCCCAACTGCAATCATTGTTTGAGGCTTTAATGTGTTGTCAGTTTTTGGCTTGAAGGAAGATATAAGTAGTAGAATTAGTGATCTTAATACCTCAGAACTCCATACCAATGTCACCGGTGTGAACCCAAAACAATCCAGAGTTAACCTGTTGTCCAGTTTCTCTCTTTCCCTCTTGCTCTTCGTCTGTGTGTGACTCTCTCCTTCCTTCACCAAGGCTCATAATTGCTTTAGGACTCTGTGGATCCGCTCCTGAATTCAAAGGTGGGGAGTAATAATTGGATTTGCAGCAAACATGCTGAGCTGTGTTGCTCTCACTGTCCGGTTCTGTCCTCAGGGCTACACACTGCGCTTTATATATCCGATCCACGCAGCTAGAAAAGAGGATATACAGTAGAGCCCCATATAGGATGTATGTACGGATGTGTGTACTGTACGTGTGATGCTTTAAAGGGGACTAAATTCAAAGGGCCATAGGTGCTAGATATTAGATATTAAAAATGCTGGAGGTCATGTGTGTTTGTGCCTTCCAAAAAGACAATAATTGGAGGAAATTTATACCAATGTGTTTAAACATAATACGTCTTTTACTGTTTTTATTTTACTTTTATTTCTATCTCTCTCTCTCTGTCTCTCTATCACAAACATTGCTTGGAATAGTTTATCAGTTGACTGACACAGTGCTGAAGATCTAAAGCAGAGCCATTTAATGAGTGTTTGTGTGTGTGAGAGAGATAGACATAGAGCGGGAGGGTGACTTTGTGTGTGTGTGTGTGTGTGTGTGTGTGTGTGTGTGTGTGTCTGTGTACACTTCTTTGGGGCCTGACAAGATGTCTGTAGCTGCAGGTGAAGAGTCTTGGCTGAGGCCCTGATGCAGTCTCCTTGGCAGGCTTAAGACGCCGTCACATCAAAGCTTAAACCCTGGAGAAATGAGAGTGTGCCTTGTGTGTGTGTGTGTGTGTGTGTCTGAGACTGTGTGTTTGTATGTATTTGGGGTTGTGTTGCTAAGCAGTTGTCCACACAGTAAAGAAGTAACAGCTCTGTAATTTGTATTTCTCTAACATTAATGTCTTTTTTAAATTTGATCACTGACAGATGTCATAGAAAATATCTTGAGGGCTAAAGGGAAATGAACAGGAAGTTAATTCATCAGGTAACACATCAGGTTACACATCATATACAAATATCTCAGACTAAAGCCATTCTCTTTGATGTCTCTCACATAAATTAGTAGTTTACATGTTGCGTAACTCAGTTATTTCTTTGGAGTCTAAAAAAGAAGCCTACAAGCATTTTCTATCATTAAAATAAATAAATAAAAAAAAAAAAACATTAGACCTGACTACAATAAAATAAAATGTGGGCCTGTTCCACAAAGTGAGTTTAGCAAATCAGCCAGGCTCATTTTGGTTAGTCTGACTTATTTTCAGTTGATTCGATTTGATTCAATAAATAGAAACCCCTATAATGTAAAATAAAATAAAAAAGGAAAAATGCTTTGCTTGTCCATAAATGCGAATGAAGGGGCTGAAATAATAATAATAATAATAATAACAATAATAATAATGTAGTCCAAAAGAACACCACCAAAAAGCTCATCTTCAACACAAACCACAGTGTCAAGTGGACACAAAAATATATTATTATAATCAATATAATATATATTAAAGAATATAAATTAAGAAGTAGCTTTAACAGAAATATATTTTTGTTTATCTGAACTTTTGCATTGCATTACATTTATTTTTAATATTAAAGATTTATTCTGTGTCCATTCTTTTTGGTCCAACAGCACTACTGCAAGAAACAGCCTGACTGTTAAGGCTGTTAAAAAACAATGAAGTTAACCAGAAGAAGAAGAAAACAAAGATGTTTCTCTGGGGTCAGAGACACATAGCAATAACTCTAAATAAGTCATGGATAAAAACAAAAACACAGGTCATCGTGGTTGTTACATGACCTGTTATTGGAAATGACAAATGGTCTTTCATGTCCCCTTAACTTCGTCTCATGTTAGCTTGCATTTGCTCTTGGGCCCTTCAGGTGCCAGTCCCTTCCATTACTGGACATTCTTCTGGGGCCGAGAGGGATGACGGACAAGGAGGAGCATTGTATTACAGCAGTGACCACCTACAGTAAGAGAGTGTTTAGCTGCGGCCGATGTCCTCAGGACACATCGCAGCAAACCTCAGTGGACATCTGTCCATGAAAGATTTAAACAGAGGATAGGTCCATCAGAAAGTCTTCTCAAAGCGTCCTGCTGGAACACAAACAAGACAGGATGAGGAGAGTACAGTGTGTTGTGCGCATCTCTTAACCCTCTGCTGTGTCAGAAATGTTTCACCTTGCTCTCAGGATACACACACACACACACACACACACACACCACAAACACACATTAAACTGGACAGGTGAATGAAGAGCCTGTAGTATAGACCTTGTCAGTTCAGTTCAAATTATACCTGACAGTGAGATACATACAGTCCGGTGTCCAGAGACAATCCCTTACCCTCTAAAAGAGGCAGCACAAAGGACATGGCTTTATGTGTCTACAGTCAGCATCTGCTTTCTCATTTTGACAGGTGCCATCCTTGACAGCTGATATTTCTCCCATATAGGAAATCTGAGCACAGTGGGACCAAACAGAACCACTGGCAATCAATTGTAACATTTTCAACCAGATGTACAAGTAAGAAAAACAATGTTTAAAGTAGCATGAAGCATTTCCTACATGTTCGATCTTTCATTTAAAAAATAATAATAGTAATAATTGGCAAATATGGACTTTGGCTGGGTGATATGGCCTAAATATTGTATTTCAATATAGGGCTTTCATATATCTATAGCAATCTGTATTAAGAACATGCATGTTTTCTGGTATTTCAATGAACAAATAGTCCATATAAAATAACCATAATTTGTCAAATACTTACTATAATATACTAATTTAAAATAATAATATACTAGTATACTAGTAATAAAGTAGAAGTATTTTTAAATGTATTTAGAAATTAAGTATAAAATGAACTTAGGTTTCAAGTGAAATTATAGACAAATAAATAAATATGCATAAATTCATTTGTGTCAAATTTTCTGAGAAATTTAAGTTCTTATGTGCTTGTTTTTATCAACAAAGATGATGTAATTGTGTATCCCAATATCCCAATATATGATTTTATCATAATACGATTCCATTGAAATAATATAAATCATATTGAATTACTGCCCAGCTCTTCTGTGTACAGTTTAAGCCAGCTATTCTCAACCTTGGGGTCGGGACCCGATTTCTGGGGGTCGCCAAATCATTTTGGAAGTCAGCTCTGTTTCCACTGTGTTAAAGTGTTCATGTGTTAATGTGTTTTAGTCTTTTTGGTCACTTAATGTCATTTTGTGTCTTTTTTTGTGTCTTTTTTTGATCATTTTGTGGTCAATTTGTATCTTTTTTGTTCATTTTGTGTCTTTTTCGGTCATTTTGTGTCTTTTCTGGTCATTTTGTGTCTTTTTTGACCATTTTGTTTCCTTTTTTTGGTCATTTTGTTTCTTTTTTGTATGATCTGAACTGTGCGTGTGAGATTCTGTTCAGTGAGCGGGGGTCGCGGACAACATGCATGTTAAATTGGGGGTCGCGATTTAAAAAGGTTGAGAACTACTGGTTTAAGTTACAGGCTAAAATAACCCTTTACTGGATATGAAAAAATTGCTAAATGAACTTATCACACAATAAAAGTTCACATCCTGTCCTGTTTAGGTTGAGTGACATTGATCTGCTCTCCTGCTCGTCGCCCAGATGACCTCTTAGTCGCCG